>NC_073359.2:19495000-19795000 GCF_027580225.2 Misgurnus anguillicaudatus
TTATGGTGGGTTTAAGTGGGGTTAGAGATGGTGTCATGATTGTAATTACATACACAATTTAACAACACGTTTGTACACAATAGTTGCATTCAATGCACATATTGTACTGCTTCACAAATACAGTGGATGTTCCATTTCCATAATACTGTATTGCAGCATCTTTTGACGGTTATGTTTTATATGCTGAAATACTCTGATGAAGCAAAATGTGTGAAGCCAATTTCATTTACCAGCATTTCAAATTGAAATGAGCTTTCCAAGTGATTACTGTCAGAAACATCAAACATACTGCAAAATGTGGCAGCGAGGAACAGGCAATAAAACATAAATGATTAACACTTTTAGAAGAAAAGAGCAACATGCGCGTAGTGTGTAATGAGAGAGAAAAATCAAACAAAATCTTGCAGAAAGAAGGCGATATAAAAATATTTAATGGAATATTGATGTTACTGTGACATGAAATCTTCCAATAACGTTCAACCTGAAGACAGATAGATAGATAGATACAGGATACGGAAGCATACAGTGGATGGACGGACATGATAGATGAATAAATACAGTGGATGGACAAAATACATTGAAAGGATGGATACGTTGGATGGACACAATAGATGGATGGATAGATAGATACAGTAGATGGATATAAAAGTGGATGGATGAATGGATTGTAGGCAGGTAGGTAGACAGATGATAGATGGATGGATGGATGGATGGATGGATGGATACAGAAGATAGACAGACAGACAGACAAATAATTTACAAATTAATGATTATGATCAATGGATACAGTAGATGGAGTACATACAGTAAATAGATAGATTTAGTAGGATATATACATTGGATGGATGGAAACAGTGGATGGATGGATGGATGGATACAGTAAATAGGTAGATTCAGTAGGATATATACATTGGATGGACGGAAACACAGAAAAAAGATAGATTCAGTAGGATATATACATTGGATGAACGGAAACAGTGGATGGATGGATGGATGGATACGATGGATGGATGGATACGATGGATGGATGGATGGATGGATATGATGGATAGATGGATACAACAGATAGATAGATGGATACAATACATTGATGATGGATATGATGGATAGATGAATAGATGGATACAACAGATAGATAGATAGATAGATAGATAGATAGATAGATAGGTAGATAGGTAGATAGATAGATAGATAGATAGATAGATAGATAGATACAGTTGATGGATATAAAGGTGGATGGATGGTAGGTAGATAGGGTAGACATATAGATGATGGATGGATGGATAGGGTTTTTTCTCCTAGGGGGTTTTTCAACCCGGGGAGTCAGTGTTCTTTGGCTTTACTTTGCATCCTCTTCTATACGTTACATTACGAATACGCTCGCTTATAATGTTAATTCATAGCCACAGCAAATTCTGCTGCTTATGCTATCTGTATTATGTTAAGCTATCTGTCGAATTTTCTGTGTTTTTCCCTGCTTCTATTAATGTAAAGCTGCTTTGAAACAATTACCAATTGTGAAAAGCGCTATATAAATAAAATTGAATTGAATGGTTGGATGGATAAATACAGCGGATGGACAAAATACATTGAAAGGATGGATGGATACGATGGATGGATGGATACAATAGATGGATGGATAGATAGATAGATAGATACAGTAGATAGATAGACACAGTAGATGGATATAAAAGTGGATGGATGAATGAATTGTAGGTATGGATACAGAAGATAGATAGACAGACACAGACAGACAGACAGATAGATATAGTAATTTACAAATTAATGATTACGATCAATGGATACAGTAGATGGAGTACATACAGTAAATAGATAGATTCAGTAGGATATATACATTGGATGGACGGAAACAGTGGATGGATGAATGGATGGATGGATGGACGGAAACAGTGGATGGATGAATGGATGGACAGAAACAGTGGATGGATGGACGGAAACAGTGGATGGATGGATGGACGGATGGATGAATACAATAGATTGATGATGGATACGATGGATGGATGGATACAATAGATTGATGATGGATACGATGGATGGATGGATGGATACAATAGATTGATGATGGATACGATGGATGGATGGATGAATGGTTGGATACAACAAGATAGATAGATACAGTTGATAGATGGATGGATGGTAGGTAGATAGGTAGACAGATAGATGATGGATGGATGGATGGATGGATAGATACAGTAGATGAATAGTTAAAGTAAATAGATGGATAGATAAATACAGTAGATAGATACAGTAGATGATATGTACAGTGAATGTATATAAAAGTCGATGGATGGATGGATGGATGGATGGATGGCTAGATAGATAAATACAGTAGATAGACAGACAGACAGACAGACAGACAGATACAGTAGATAATAGGTACAGTGGATGGATGGATGGATGATGGATGGATAGATGGATGGATGGATAAATACAGTAGATATATAGATACAGTAGATGATAGGAACAATGGATGGATGGATTGATGGATAAATAGAGTAGATATACAGTAAATGGATGGATGGATACAGTTGATGAATATGATATACAGTAAATTACCTATTAAATTGATACAAGAGGGAACCAACTGAGGCAGAACCACCACTGGTGATCCTGTAAACAAAACATGCATAAAAGATGCATGACGCCCCTGTTTCAAACACACTGTGTGTCATGGAAAAATCTCACTTAATAAAATACTTTGGCATAAACAAGTATTCAATAATGCAAGCAGAACTAAACCGTAATATCCCTTCAGTCCGGGAATGAGCCATTTTTATCACATTTATGAGATTTACTGTATTAGTGCTGTTACCAGCTTTATTTACTGCCACGGGGGATTTAAAGAGATAATGAGATGCTGACTATTGGCTGATACTAAATCAGTGAGTCTATTTTATCTATTTTACACACAGAGATGAGTTAAAAATGGCTGCCTGGTATTTGCATATCCCGGCCATGTTCTGCCACGACGTCCCCCGTTACTTAAACATCACGAAGTGGAAAATGTGTGTTGCGTGGGAGCGCACAAACAACCCAGGTGCCAAGAGTCTGCTGCCAAACCCCTCGTAATTAAAGTAAACAGCAACGGAGGTGACAACCATCAAACCCACCTTCCTATGCAGGTTATACACTTTGCAGACCTTAACAAAAGGGTGCTGTGTGAGGATAAATCAATGAAGGTCATATAAAACTGTTGACCTTGAGCAAGAGCGCTAATCCACTGACTGCTAGGGGCTTTGAATTCACGTCACCTCTCGCCCTCACTCACCACCACTTAGATCACAAGACAAGAAGTTGCCTTGAGCATATTCACACCAAATGTGGATGTGACGAGCTTTAAATGCTTTAAAAGGGCAACGGGTTCTGAACTAAGAGCCATTTGTTGTTACAAAAAGCCACATAAGACGGACAACATGACATGTGTTTGCCCAACAGCTTTTTCCACAGATAAATAGACACAACCCAACAGTCATGGGTATCGTCACACTGTTCAAAGTAAAAACTTTAAATAAACATACTTGTCGCACATTTTTAAGTTTAATTAACTTGAAATTGACAATTAATTTCAACTTTCTTACTAGTGAGGAGTTGCTATAAATTATAAAAATAAATTAAGCTAATTCAACTTAATTTTTTATCATTTAAAGTAATTCCTTACTAGTCAAGAAAGTTGCAATGAATTGTAAATTCAAGTTGATTAAACTTAAAGAGCACCTATGGTCCGATTCAAGATTTTACATTTCCTTTGGTGTGTAAAGGGGGTCGCAGACCGGATGCACAGCTCAGCGCCGCGCCGTTCTAAAAAAACTGAACACATTGTTTTCTATGAGTATATGCACACCGGCGCCGACAGGTGGCGCCTGTTCGCGGCGCCCAGCTACGAATCAAGAACTTGCTCAAATCCCTTTCGCGCCACAGAGTGCCACTCACATAGTTTAACATTAAATAACATCATATTTGTCCCAAATTGTTAGCGATTAACATTGGCTGCTAACGTATATTTTGAAGTAGACACTATCTGAATAAGCTCGCGCTATTTAATGTGCACTTCCGGTGTACGATACCTCCGAGTTGTCCTAGTTGCGACTCAATGCGGCGCTGAGCTGCGCGTCTGGTGTGCGACCCCCTTAAGTGTATTAGTATATGTTAGTGATATGCAAAAGATACAAACCCCAAACTAAACGATGATGCGAGTTATCATTTCCAACATAATCTCTTTCTTGAAATACAAAAAACACACGGATTGTAGGCAATAGTTTACTTCCTGGAATTGGTGATGTAGTAAAGACAGACATTATTATAATTCCTCCCGCTTCGGACTCAGCCTGTAAGTTAAAGGGACACGCCAATTTTTTTTTTAAATATGCTCATTTTCCAGCTCCCTTAGAGTTAAGCATTTGATTACATTATTTTACATTTTACAATCCATTCAACCGATCTCAGTGTCTGGTGGTGTGATTTTTAGCATAGCTTAGCATAATCCATTGAATCTGATTAGAACATTAGCATTGCGCTCAAAAATAACCAAAGAGTTTTGATGTTTTTCTTATTTGAGACTTGGCTCTTCTGTAGTTGCATTGTGTACTAAGAGCGACGAAAAATTAAAAGTTTTGTTATTTTCTGGGCCAATATGGCTAGGAACTATACTCCTGTCCCGGCGTAATAATCAAGGAATTTGCTGCCGTATCATGGCTGCAGCAGGCGCAATGATATTACGCAGCGCCCCTTCTATTGAAAGTTACCAAGGGGACTATTTTCGGATGCTGCGTAATATCATTGCGCCTTCCGCAGCCCTGATACATCAGCAAAGTCACTGATTATTACGCCAGAATGAGAGTATAGTTCCTAGCCATATCGTCACAACTTTTAATATTCTGTCGGTCTTAATACACGATGTAACTACAGAAGAGTCAAGTTTTAAATAGGAAAAATATCCGAACGCTTTGGTCATTTTTGAGCGCGATGCTAATGGTCTAATCAGATTCAATGAATTATGCTAAGCTATGCTAAAAGTGGTAACGCCAGACCCGGAGATCTGCTGAATGGATTCCAAAACGGTAAGAATCAAATGTTTAACTCTAGGGGAGCTAAAAAATTAGCCTATTTTTTTAAAAAAGTGGAGTGTCCCTTTAACTCCTGTTAGCATAGCATTGTGAACGAATCTTTTAAACATGGTAAGGAGCGTCACATTTCTGGCTGACGTCAGAGGTATTCAGACCAATCACAACGTACAGATTAGCTGGCCAATCAGGAACACAAAAGCAGTGCGTTGCAGGAAGACAAGGACATATGGAGCTACAAAAATGTATGTGAAAAAGAATGTGTTTTTTGAACCATAAACCACACAAATACATTGTATTATACACAAAATAAAGTTGTTTTAGCGATGAAATAGGTGCACTTTAAAAATGTAAGTGCAAAAAGGTACACTACTACTATACAGGGTACACTATGTTGCTTTTAAAAAAAAATTAATATTGATATACTGTATTATTAGACATATTATTAGACATAAACTAAACTACACCACATTTTTGAGCTGCTGTATAAAGTGAGTGTTTTGTTGGAGGAGAGGTAGATTATAAGACTGTCAGGTTTTGCCAGAACATAATGGCTTTGTAATACGCTCAACAGAGCGAGACAGTGAACTCAATTAAGCTGTCTCTGGCAGAGCAAAAAGGGACAATTGTGCAAGAAAACAGCTATAAGGTCGGCCGTTTGCATCAGTCAAACTTCTGCTGGAACGGAATGTTCAGGAAGTTTATTCTGGACGGCGTCACCGCACGTCAATCTGTTTGACGATATTCCAAATAAAACGAACAATCTCATTTCTCCAGTCATTTAATGCCGTTTCCTTCACCTCTCAGAAACTTCCACCATGCATGTAAGCCTTCACAGGAATCTGATGTAGCAGTCCCACTGTTTCTATGGTGATCTGGCCATACATCAATCCCAGTCTCTCAGCTGCTCTCTCCGCTAATGGAAATTGTATCATGTGCTTGTGAAAAAGCTGCTATTGACTTTTTAACCATCGATGGCTCCTTGCTACCTGCTGTCATCTGTGTGCCTCGACACACCAATTACACATTCCTGGTGTGTCTTCTTTGTTATTCCCAATGGGGTCCTGAAATTAACCTTGCACCCAACTATTTTACATGTTAGGTTTGATGGGGAACACACATACTGATCAAATGTATAGACTTAATACACTGTAAGTCACTTTTGATCAGCACAACTTGAATTAATCTTTAAAAAAAATCAAATTAAAGGGGACACAAGACTTTTAATGTAAAATAAATCTTTGGTGTCCCCAGAGTACATATGTGAAGTTTTAGCTCAAAATACCATATGGGTGATTCTCACGAAATTAGACTTATGAGGTGTCATGAAACATTTGGATAAAAAAAGTAAATGCAATGTAAGAGTATCAAAATAAGAAGCATACAGTTACAAACATCTTTTCATGTACTATTTTGCATGATTTCAAATGACATCATACAAACCAATTTTGTTGTTTTTCCACATTTAAGTGGAAAAATTTCATTACCGCAACGTGTCCATGACTGGATTTAGGTTCTTTGACATGGAAATATTTATAATTAAAAAATCTAAAAAATATAAAGCTTCAGTGCATGTTATACTATAAACATTTACAGTAAAGAAACATGTGGTATTTGGTGATCATTGGTAAATGTACAGACAATAATAAGGAATATAAACGTCCAAGAAAAATTCTCTCATCCTCCGCAACAATTTTCAATCATTGTTTAAGCCCTCAATGAACTAACATTTTTAGAAAAATTTATTTGAAGAGACATAATTGACTGTGACACTCAAGATGGCTACCAGGTAAGCAGTTCTTATTTTTTCTCTCCAGATAAAAGTTGAAATTTTGTTTGTCATAGTACCTAGACAACTTTTTAGTTCTCATTACCGAAACATGAGTTTGTAAATGCATATATTTAATGTAATATCATGTTGCGGTAATGATAATTTTTTTATAATGATAATCTAAAAAATTTAAATAATTCTATAGGAAATATTTTTTTAAATCCTCTAAAAATAATGGTTATAGTAAGTTCAGACCTTAATCTTAAAAAATGGCTTCAAGTTTTTTTTTATTCTCATGCTGGACATGGATTTTGTGAGAATCACCCATATAGATAATATATTATAGCATGCTCAAATGACCACTTTGTAGGTGTGAGCAAAAATGTGCAATTTTTGGGTGTCCTATTAAATGCAAATGAGCTGATCTCTGCACTAAATGGCATTGTCGTGGTTGGATAGTGCAGATTAAGGGGCGGTATTATCCCCTTCTGACATCACAAGGGGAGACAAATTTCAATCACCTATTTTTTCACATGCTTGCAAAGATTGGTTTACCAAAACTGAGTTACTAGGTTGATCTTTTTCACATGTCCTAGATAAATACAAGCACCAGGGACCCAATTATAGCCCTTAAACATGGAAAAGGTCAGATTTCCATCATATGTCCCCTTTCAATACAGACATTTATGAATTACCGGATGAAGTAATCTTGATAGACTGAAAGTCACATTCAATTGTCACATTCATTTCGAGTTCACCCTCAAGTTGTTACAAACCTGTATACATTTCTTTGTTCTGCTGAACAAAAAGAAAGATATGAAAACAGGAAAAATCCAAAATGCTCAGAAATAGCAGAAGAAATTAAGAAAAAATTTAGAAAAAAATTTAAGGTGCGCTTTGGTATATGGTATACTAAATGTCAAAAAAAGGGGTCCAAGGCACTCTTCATATTCCAAAAAAAGTATAAAAAGCTTTGCTTCAGCATGGTTATATTACACTTTTTTGGAATAAAAAGAAAGATATATTGAGCCATGTGTGTAATTGACTTCCAGAGTAGTTGTTTTACCTACTATGGAAGTCAATAGTGCTTTAAAACTGCTTTATTACAAATATCTTCATTTGTGTTCAGCAAAATAAAGAAACTTACACAGGTTTGTAACAACATGAGGGTGTGTCAATTATTACCAGATTTAAATTTTTGGGTGAACTAATCCTTTCTTCCTTTATATATTCCCTAATAATGCAGCATTTTTAAGTTTTCATACACAGCCAATGAGAGAAAGCTGAGCGGAATTTGATTTTATTCATCTAGAATTTACTGGGTGTGAATTGAATGTCAGCTCCAAGAGATCATTTCGGATATATCTTGCTAAAATATTACAAGGCAAAACATTTTGCAATAATGACTTACATTGAGACCCAAAAGAAAGCCAATAGTGGCAGATTTGATTTCATTTAGAAACGCATGTTATTCCGACTGTGTGACTCCAAATTATTTAAGCAATGAAGAAGAAGTGCAATATCTGTGATTTTTGGTGACCCAGTAAAAGCCCTTTGTACTTTTCAAATCAAGAATAGCAATTCAGAACGGGTGGTGGGGGGGACAAGAATAATAGAGGGACAATTACTGAAGGATATTGCAATCACAGTTTCTCTATCACTTGAGGTCCTCATGCTTGCATGTATAAAGATGATTTCCTCCTAAACAAAACGCACCCCTCGCATCTCTCACCTAGTCTATCAGAAACAGAGACACTTCATTACAGAAGCTTGGCAGTGAAGACATTCATTAAACTCATCAGGGGAAGAAAACGAAGCACTGTCAATCTTAACCCAACCCCAATACACATACATCATTCATATTCAACCCCCGTTACTGAAAGACATACACACCAGAAAAACAAGCAATCTGCACCTCTGTAATTGCTAAATCTACTTTGTCACACAGTGATTAATGGGCCCGATTAACATGAACATAACTCAGATCTATAAGAGTGGGATTTGATTTGATTTACACATGAGGACCATATATTCGAACAAACAATAAAGTAGTTAGTTCATAACCCTATTAAGCATTTAGTCAATGTTTATTAGCTTTGAATCAACCTATATGCTATAGTATAGCAATGTTTGCAACCAAACCTTTTTTGAGCGCCATTAGCTTCCATATATAGTATTTTTCTTTTCTACTATGGAAGTCAATGGTGCTCCTGTTTCCTTATTACAAATATCTTTGTGTTCAAAGAAATTTATACAGGTTGTTGTGCGAAGGATTAAAAACAGCATTCATCAGGCTCTTTTATGCTTAGTTAAGACAGAAGCTAACTGTGTTTTACTGCACCAGTGCAACAGTATTATTTTTCCTGTAATTTATTCTCTAATATATCCTCTTTATAGCTCAATAAATGAGGTATTTTATGAGCTGACTCAGGTGGGCAGGGCTTTGAATGGATAAAGAAGAGCTGAAAAAGATCCTGCTGAGCAAAACAAGCACTTTAACAGCGGATCTGTGCATTATGTCTATTAAAATTGCATCTGCTTAAGTTCGCTTAGGGAGTCGTGGTTAATCTTGAATCATGGTCCTGCTAAAAAATAAGAAAAAAAACAGGAATCAAAGCAATTTTCTTTGTAAATGTGCAATTGAAAACGAAGCACAAAATACATTTACAAGACAAATTTTAACTCTTAAATCTTAATTGTGTACTTTCTGGGGCATTACTGTCCTTTGTTAAGCTTTATAGTTAAATCAACAGGTAAATGATTCACTTAGAAAAGTATAAAGTATTATAAATCTTGTCAAAATGTGTTTTACAAGGTGGCTAATTCGAATGAATTTGTACATGGTGAGAAAAATGGTCAGAATTTGGTCCCAAGTTGTAACTGGGGCAGTGCCCTTTAAAAAGTTCCTAATATGTACCATTTAGGTACATATACTGTATGTATATATTTGGTACCAATATGTACCTCTGAGGTACTAATATATGTGTTTTTTGGTACAAATATGTATTTTTGAGGTACTAAAATAAACTCTTTGGTAGCAATATGTACCTCTTGAGGTACTAATATATGTACTCTTTGATACCAATATGTACCTATGAGGTACTTATATATGTACTCTTTGATACCAATATGTACCTCTGAGGTACTTATATATGCGCTCTTTGGTACAAATATGTACCTCTGAGCACTAATATATGCGCTTTTTGGTAGCAATATGTACCTCTGAGCACTAATATATGTGCTTTTTGGCAGCAATATGTACCTCTGAGCACTAATATATGCGCTCTTCGGTAGCAATATGTACCTCTGAGCACTAATATATGCGCTCTTTGGTACTAATATATGCGCTCTCTGGTAGCAAAATGTACCTCTTAGGTACTAATATATGGGCTCTTTGGTACCAATATAAACCTCTGAGGTTCTAATATATGCACTCTTTGATAGCAATATGGACCTCTGAGGCACTAATATATGCGCTCTTTGGTACCAATATGTACCTCTGAGGCACTAATATATGCGCTCTTTGGTACTAATATATGTGCTCTGTGGTACCACCAATATGTACCTCTGAGGTACTAATATATTCGCACTTTGGTACCAATATGTACCTCTGAGGTACTAATATATGCACTCTTTGGTACCAATATGTATTTTTGAGGTACTAATATATGTGCTTTGTGGTACCACCAATATGTACCTCTTAGGTACTAATATATGCGCTTTTTGGTACAAATATGTACCTCTGAGGTCCGAATATATGCACTTTTTTGGTAGCAATATGTACCTCTGATGTGTTAATATATGCACACTTTGGTACCAATATTTACCTCTGAGGTACTAATATATGCGCACTTTGGTACCAATATGTACCTCTAAGGTACTAATATATGCACTCTGTGGTACCACCAAAATGTACCTCTTAGGTACTAATATGTGCTCTTTGGTTCCAATATGTACCTTTGAGGTACTAATATATGCATTCTTTGGTACCACCAATATGTACCTCTTAGATTCTAATATATGCGCTTTTTGGTACCAATATGTACCTTTGAGGTACAAATTGAAGTGCTCTTTGGTACCAATATGTACCTATGAGGTACAAATATAAACTCTTTGGTAACAATATGTACCTCTGAGGTCCTAATATATGCACTTTTTGGTACCAATATGTACCTTTGAGGTACAATATAAAACCTTTGGGACCAATATGTACTTTAGGTGTAAAGGTGTTTTTTTAAAGGATACCACCCTGCCACCTTGGGATCATTTTTGACCATTTTTAACAGTGCTTTTGTTTTGTATACATCTTATTTGTATATTTCGGTACAACCTGCATACACCCCTGTAATGTTGAAGTTAGAGGTGGAGTTATATTTGTGCTTTTTTCAGCTATACGCACATCTTTGTACAATTCGCACTGTATGAATTCATACGAATTTGCCACGTTTTCCCTCAAGATTCGATTGAAATGAACCTTAACATAGGTAGCACTCACACACATTGAGTAATGGCTTTAATGCGGACGACCTGAGTTTGAGTCTAGCTTTTAGAATCATTTTCTGATTCTGTATCCTCCACCCCTTGATATTTTCAGGATGTTCCCCTCTAATGGTTTCAGTGTGTATCTTTGATGACAGCGTCTTTGATCTACTGAGTGGACACATTTGATGGATCTGGATTGATAGAGCATCAAACAACTTTTGGCATCATTGTTACAAATAGAGACGGTGTGTGACAGTTTTTTGCTTGACCAGCTGAGGAAAACCTACAAAGTCCTGTTAATGTTCTCCTATGATGGATCGTTAGACATCAGTGCATGGCCCTGAAAGGTCAGCATACTGTATGAGGAAAGACTGGGGCTAGTTGTCAAACTTTATACATTCATGTTTTAGCTCAAAAAGCTTTTCTAATGCCAAGCAGGAATTCACATAAGTAGACATTTAAAAGGGTGTTAAAGTAGGATACACACCAAAGCACTGCTACTGTTAAGGTGTAATTTGGATTTTACATACAAATCCGTTCCCTGTGTGACAACTAGCCCCGTTCCCATCTCCCTATATTCAACTGGTGTAACATGTATGTGCCCAAGCACATCTATAACACAACAAATGCCACATGAAGAAAACAGGGATCTCACCTCCATAATCTAACTTTAATGGCGGCCACCATTAGAAGTAATACACTGCCTGGTCACAAACCACAAATCATGCAGACAGCCTCTCACTCCATTATTACATTTGAAGTCCTGGCCTATAAATAAACCCCAGCAGCCAGTGAACATATAGAGCCGTGGATGTCAAGATGTTATAAGTTGTAATATCATTGGGGACAATCCTGTTATTGCTTAACTGTATATATACTGCAAAGAAATGATATTTCATGATTTATTAGAGTTATTAAAACACTAAAAATCCACAAACTTCCTCACACCCTGGTGGTTGAGAGACATCTACCTAGAGTAGAGAAAGCTGTGTTTGTATTCCCATTCATCCCAATAGCACCTGACCTGTTTGGCTGGCACATGCACAACCAGAAGGATGTGATCCGAAATTGTCCAACAATAAGGCTGGACATCACAAAGTAGCAGACTTTTTCAATGTATACATGTTTACTTTTCATGATGTGATCCGGATCACATTACCTAAATGTCATTTTTAAAAAGAATTGCTTTGCCTACACCGTTTATCTCTTGCTAGGGAGCCAGATCTCACCCTATCATACTCAACAACAGATAAGAGTGTCCCTAAAGAAATACGAGGCAATTTCTCAAACCAACAAAGGAGGTGATTTGTTTGTAAGATTAAATCGCAGCTAGTTGGACACTTTTATTGGCTTTCTATAACAGATAGGTGCTCTGACATATCCCATATTTCTTTCAAAACTACAAGGGGCAGGGATTACAAAGCTAAAACAGGCAACCCATCTGTTTAAAGAGCAAATCCTTGGCCTTGATGTTACCATCACAACAACCAGCCGCTGAAATGTCACATCACCTTTGTCGAGGTGTCTAAATCACCCATGAAGCAGTGCGGGGACATTGAGTCCACCTGTTGTGTTCACTACAAGATACATTCAAGAATGCATGGGGAAAAATACGCTATGCATTTTCCATAAACAGCATTGAAGGCGGGATTATAAAAATAATGCGTCTCTATAAGTGATAAATTACTAAAGTTAGTTCTAACACATAACTAACCTCTTTCATTCCTAATGATGCAGACGAGCACGTCTAATATGCATCTTCATATTCGGACAGATCACATACCTGAGATAACGGAGTGGCTCTATGGTTTCTCGTTCTTTGTCGTTGGAGCTGTTGTTCATCTTGATGGATTTGTGATGAGACGATGCAAGTGATGTGACTCTCCCTGTCTTCTCTCTGCCTCCACTGGCTCACTGGACGATGGTCCAGGCACCACGCGTACATCAGCTGCTCTCCCTGGAAGTGGCAGCCAATTAACAGGCAGGGAGATATCATGAGTGCCGTCTGATTGGCTGAGAGCCCCTGATGCTGGAAGCTCAGTCGAGCATCAGCTGCATCCTTTTCACATGCAACAGCCCTTAGTGATACAAGAACGTGAATGTGTGAATTCATATTAAATCACAATTTTGATAGTAGTTTTGCTAGATTTTATTTTGCATATGTTGAGAACCAATTTTTTTAAAGAATTGTTTAAAAAAAGACTGCTGGGCTGTTACTAAATAAACCAAATGGTTATACTTTTTTAAGGCTTGAAACCTATTCTAACCTTTGGTTTACTAAATTACCATTTGATTAACATTCTAATAGGTTTAAAATTGTCTATTGATGTTTTAAAAATATTTTAATCCTGGTATCGTAAACATGGTAAGGTGTGGACCTTATAGCCACATACTGCATTAAATGTCGCCATCTACCGGTAATATAGCGTCAGTGCAGACATTTCCATTGAAGTGGTTTCCCTAAAAATGACATTTCTTTCATAATTTACAATGTAAATTTTACATACTACTCACCCGCCTCATGCCATTCCAGGATGAATATAACATCCACTCTTCATTTAAACAGTTTTTCTTTGAAAGTTTATATTCGCCACAGAAATGTTGGGCTTCAAAGTCAACCAGAGCCGATTGGATTCTTAATAAATGTCTTATGCGGCAAAATAAGGTTGTGTAAGAAAATAATAAACGTTTTGAGACAATATTATACGACTGGTCATGATGAAGAGACACGTGAGAACCATTAGATTTGAAGCTACGGGTGTCAACTGCTGTGTCAGAAATAACTCCCATATAACTCACCCCAAATTCCAGATACCCTCATTCCATATTCCCTACATTAGTTTTCTAATAAATTAAATAAATACACTTTGAAACGAGTGAGTGAATTCGGACACTAGAGCCGGAACCGCTGCGGGCGCCATCTTGTGTCGAGTCGCAGAAGTTGTGACAGACACGCGCCTTACAGTGGCCGTTTCTCAAACGGAAGGCTGTATCCTCCAAAGGTCGCATAAAGCTACAGTCTTGTTTCAGAATATTAATTAAAGGATTAGTCCATTTTCTTAAAAGAAAAATCCAGATAATTTACTCACCTCCATGTCATCCAAAATGTTGATGTCTTTCTTTGTTCAGTCGAGAAGAAATTATGTTTTTTGAAGAAAACATTGCAGAAATTTTCTAATTTTAATGGACTTTAATAGAACCCAACATTTAATACTTAACTCAACACTCAACAGTTCTTCTCAACGGAGCCTCAAAGGACCATAAACAATCCCAAACGAGGCACAAGGGTCCCATCCAGCAAAACGACCGTCACCCCCGACAACAAAAAAAACAAATATACACTTTCAAAGCACAACTTCTCGTCATGTAGATCCGGTCGTGATGCGCCAGCTGACCCCACTACGTCACCGCAATACGTCATGACGTCAAGAGGTCACAGAGGACGAACACGAAACTCCGCCCCGTGTTTACAAGCGTCTTGAAAGAGGACCGTTCCTACGTTGTTGTATGTCAACTGATACTAATTAATGTCTTTGTGTCAGTTTATTGTTTAAAATGGTCCGCAAATGTGCGTTTTATATATGTAACACGTGACCTCCCTACGTCACTACGCATTTACGTTAGGTCGCGCTGGACCGGACCTTGACGAAAAGTTGTGGTTTAAAACAAAGTATATATTTGTTATTTTTCTTGTCAAAAATGACGGTCGTTTTGCTGGATAAGGACCCTTGTGCCTCGTTTGGGATTGTTTGTGGTCCTTTGAAGCTCCGTTGAAGGAGACTGTTGTGTGTTGAGTTGAGTGTTGATTGTTGGGTTCCACCAAAGTCCAGTAAAATGAGAAAAACTCTGCAATGTTCTCCTCAAAAAACACAATTTCCTCTCGACTGAACAAAGAAAGACATCAACATTTTGGATGACATGGTGGTGAGTAAATTATCTGGATTTTTCTTTTAAGAAAATTGAATATTCCTTTAAATTGAATATTATTTTTAGGTAATCGTAAATTGTTGCAATATGCTTATGACATGTGAATGTAATGCTCAGAAAAATTGAAATAAACCAGGCATAATGACGTATGCAGTCTGCATATGCGACCTTCAGAGGATGCAGCCTTCCATTTGAGAAACGGCCAGTAAAGGGGAGTGGCTCTCATGCTTGTTTTGGTATCAATTTTGCTAAATAAGATCACGATTTTAATCGTTTCTTACACAAATCGATATTTTCGACATTTATTATTATCCCACTGGGGTTGCTTTTATTATTTTAATGATGGATTTGTGATGTTTTTTGTTAAATTGACAACAGTCAACAAACAAGTACTTGACATGAACAATTTCATCAACTAAGAAATAAAGTTTAGGGGGAGCTTAAAATAAAATTTCGAATTTTCGATTTATTACATAATTATTTATGTATTTATTTATAGAAATAAAAACAGTTTGTTTTTTAACCAGAAAATTTACATTTGTGCATATTAAATTTTGCAAAATTAAGGATTAGATTTATATGGAGGCCTAAACACAATTAATAGTAGCCTATGGTAGTTTCTCTGATTCTTCAAAACACGAAAAGTGGTATGTTTTCAAAATAAAACATCATCACCATTAATATTCTTAGCAATAAAATCACAAATATTTTCCAAAAATGTATCACAAGTGGGCAAGACCAGTAAATGAACCACAGTTTCTAAGCAATTATTACAAAAAGTGCATTTTGTGTCCAGCACTTATATTTTGCTGGGTATGAATACATTTATATAATATAATGATAGTTACTTAATTTTGTTTGTGATTAAATTACAACCTTTTTCCAAACAAATTATTTGTAAAACTGAATCCAAAATGAATTAACATTTAGGGGTGGTTTCCTGGACAGGGCTTATCCTAGTCCCAGACTAAACTGCATGTTTGACCTGTCTTAATTTAGGAAAATCTTGTCCTAACCTGAAGCACAAATAGCACAAACCTTCTTTAGATAAAAAGAAAAGATTCATTAAAAAATCTGGGTCTCATTCTCGCACATGTTTGAAAAAACCGAATCAATAACAGATGAAATAAAATTCAAGGGTGGAGAGGAGCCCATTAAGTGATTTCTCTAAGGACAAGCACAGTAAAAACAAATCATACAGTTTCAAAGCGATTTGTGTTTGTGCAGCATTGAACAATACTTCCAGATGTTTATATCAAAAGGAAAAGATGTTACCCTACTGTCACGCAACTGATTTGCCAAATATCTAAAGATCTGCCTACAATGATCATGAAGTTGCCAACAAGTATTTATGTTTTAAATAAAATCAGCATGCAGCAACTTGAAGGATTTAAGGATCACCAAGCAGGGGTGTTGGAGAAAGTCCCGATAAATCTTTTAATCCAAACGTAGGTTGACAAGCCAGCATTTGAGGGATTTACAAGTGACAGTATGATTTAGTTTTATTTGTTGTTGGCCAGCTTTGGAAAAAAAACAGAACTGGCAACATGTGAGAATGACACAGCACATGCCCTAAACGTTGGTATTACTGAAACACACATTAGGGGGCGCTGTGATGCATGCATCTGCCACATCTGGGTTGTATTGAGTACTCACAAGGGACTCACGTTTGAATGTGAATCACTGTTATTTTGCCCACCGTCGTTCATCCAATACATCTTGCGTGCGCTTAATGGCCTTAGACCAAGATTAAGTGAATTTGAATGCGCTTAAGTAGTTAATGTAGAGGAGAGCGGGGCACACTGGTTTTGGCTCAATCAATCAAAAAATATTTAATTTTGATTAATTATATTTTTACACAAGCAACACACAAATCTCTGCTACAAATGAACATTTGAACCATTCTTACCATTCGTGGACAATTACACCAAACGTGACAGAAGTGCAAACGTTACAACTTACCCCATAGGTGGTAAGTTTGCAGGCAAATATACTAGTCAACAATTGAAGTGGATCAAAAAAGTTGTCCTAAGACTAAAATGTGTATTGGGTGTTGGTTTTAAAAAAAAAATTTATGAAAAGTTTTGATCCACTTCAAACGTTGACTAGTGTATTTCAATACTATTTTGTCTATAATACTTGAAGGGGATATTGTTTATATATCTGTCTATAATAGACAGGTATCCACACTGTATTGATTCATCCAGCTCTTTTCTAAAATAAGTTCAATTATAAATGGATACAAATGTCTAAATATGTAAGAAAAAGCAGCACAATTAAGACAAAACATTTTTTCATATGTGACCCAGTCTGTAATAATCATACTGCTGTTCAAAAATCAAATTTCTGATTCTGATTTTAGCCATTCATTTAATTTTGATTTCAATCTTTGATGTGACCTTATTCAATCAATATTAAAGATATGAACATAAATAAATTTGACAAACGATTTTTTTTTTTACGTTGGCAACCAGCAATCAATCGTGTGTAGCCTATTTAAAACAACGGCAAGAATTACGTTAACGTTAGTGGTTTTCATATCGTAAGTGCTGAGGGGTTAGTTGTAACACAGCGTTACAATTAACCCCGCTGGGTCAAAATATTTTCAAACCCACGAAAAAAAGTTGCTAAGAGCTGCAGACATATTTCCACGATGCTATGTTTTAGTCAACAAGACACTGATTAATATGACATAGCATTGGATTTGGTATCTTACACACACAACATAGAAACCAAAAAAAAAAAAAAACATATGATGAAAAAATGACATGCCACCAAAACGCTCGTTTATCAGCAACTCTCTGTAAAAACATTATACATTTCCAATAATTTGCGGGAGATCGTCTTTTGGCAGCGTGAAAAAAACGCTCAACCTTGTGCAACAAACAGTCCGTGTTATGGGGCAAACACACCAAACGCAAGTTCAACGATTTGCGCAAGTAGATTACATACAAACTCAATGCAAAGACTCGATCAGACGCGTCCTCGCGTGGGGTGATGCGAATGACGCGTATTGGGCGGCGCGATTGCCGCCAAAACACGCGCTATTTGCCTCAAACGCACCTTCGTGCAAGTTGAAAATATTAAACTCAAGCAAGTTAAATCACGCAAGTAATCCAGAGCGAGCAACGCGATGCTACGCGTTTGGTGTCTACATAACATTACAAATAACCCACGTTTTGCAGGGTTCACACCAGACGCAGTTGAGGCGGCAAGCGCGAGCAACTTACATGTTAAGTCAATGCAAAGATGCGATTAGGCATCCTTTGGTGCAGTAGGCGCAGCGCAGAACACGCGGCGCGAATGGTTTGTAATTGAGCGTTGCCGCGGGAAACGCGCAAGTTGAAAAATTTGAACTTCGGCAGATTTCCGCGCTGCGTTAACCAATCAGGACCTTGCTGTAGTAGTGACGTGATTACAGTAAGCGAGCAGAGTCTCTGCGAAGTCCCAGAAGCCCCTCCCATGACGTGAATTTCCGCTTGAATGTCTCGAATGACTTGAATTTCACATGCGAATGAAGCAAGTAAATTCTAATGTTCAAGCGTCCAACTCTGGGCGAATAGCACGTTTATGCACCATAAGTTTTTGCCCTGTGCACCCCTACATATAACAAGTGCTGCTGAGAGCATTATCTCTTTGACAGCAGTGGCGTTCAGTGGCTTTGCATCTGAGCTCCTCAAATCCAACCTTATTGTGAAATGTTACCATCTTTTCTTTAAAATAGTCATTTAGCATAGTCACCACACGAGACAAAACAGGTTAAAATTAATTTTATTATAATTATTAACTGAGATCAGAAACAGATGAAAAAAAAATTTTTTTACAATTCGTAAAAGGGATGTTACACAAACAACGGCAGCATCCCTTTGAAAATGGAATGGTGTTAGTTACCAGCAGCAGGCAGTAGTCAGTACAGCCGTTTAAAACAAGGGCCCGTGTCTTAAACGCTTCACAGGTCGTCCGAACGGATCTCATCTTGAGATAACAACAAAGAAAAACCAAAAGCTGACTTAAAGCATAACTAATCTGGACCCGAGCTGTCGCATATAATACACGTAACTGTTTAGCTAAAATACCAAGCATACTGCTAGCGAATCAATCCAGATGAAAGAAAAATAATAAGAGATTGCAAAATAATGCGACCACCACCTAACAGGTAGGTACATAAGGACTCGATTTCACTTAACTAATCGCGCGAGATGGTTTGCTACATTCTTTAAGCAGTAATGCTTTCATCCAAACATTTCCTTTAAGGAAAGATAAAGCCATGCCCGTCTGCAGCGCAACTTCAAACTGGATCTAAAACGGTCGATAGAAGACAAACTACTCTTTTTTTTAACTTGGGCTAACGGCATATCCTTCATCTAAAGTGACATTTATAAATAATGAAACATCCAAATATTACCTGGATGTCGTTACGAGAAAGCTTTAAGAAGGGGTACACGTCACAATGAAAGCTAATCGTAAAATCACCTCTCCCATCGTTTCTATTCAAGCTATCATCGAGCTCACCTGATATCAACAATTGTTCACACACGCACGCACGCACACACACACACACACATTCAGGTCTACAACAGTTGTCCTGTCACGGCTGCTGCTTTTTGTTAGTTACGTCCATTTCTGTAACCATCCCTGATGCGCAGTTTTCGGTTAAATGTCTTTTAGAAGCGTACAAAGAAAAATAATCCCGAAAAAAATCCAAAATACACACTACACCAGCAGATGTATAACCACCTCAACAGTTTAACAATTTCTTGTAAATCTGAAGCCTGTAAAAAAGGCCATTTGAAAAAGGGGTGGAATGAACCCACAGCTAAAAACAAAAAAAATTGACATGTACATACACGGCGATATCCGTGACGGTGTGGATGTCAAAAAACCTAAATCAATCTCACGGATTATAGATGGTCCACAAAAGGTAAAAAAAAATTATCCATGGCATTACGCAGGATGCCCACAATCCCATTTCCTTCCTGTGGATAATGTGTCCGAGGCTCTGGAACACGAGAGCCGTAAAAAGTGGGAGTGATTGCGTGACATCATCGCGTGCGTGTATTACATCACTCAAGCCCATCGGGTTTGGAGAGATTCAGTAGATACATACGAAGGAAGGCCTATGAAGAAGGTCCGTGGTGTCTCCTTGATCGCTGATCCTGGTACAGTGGGATACTTATTGGCCTATTGGGTTCGTAAATCAGACTGTACAACTAAATGTCTTGGAATAAAGAGGAAATCGAGAGAAAATATATTTTTTACATTTTATTATTGCTTAATGGCCGGTTCTCTGATATTGATAACCAACCGAATGTGTTCAGAGACAGGATTATAACTATGAGAAATATTAAGATGGTTGTCGTCCATCACGGGGCACTATTTCCATGTGTTTGCTGTTTGGGAAATGGAGCGAGAGGGGATCATGTCCAAGAGGTACTCGCGTTGACGGTCCCCTGGAGATGTCGTCGTCGTCGTCCTGTGCACGGAGAGACTGGGGTTGACGTAAGCCATGGTGACACCTGTGGCGGGAAAACCGAGGAGTGGTTAACAACAAACTACAAAGAGATATTTGGTAAATTGAGCAAGAAGGTCAACAGATACGTTTCAAGTGTGGAAATGAAACATATAGAGAACAGCAGAAGTGTTTCAATTTGAAAGGAAAAGCCAATTTTAGATACCAAATAAATGAAGAAAGCAACCTAAAGTTTTTCCCTCTGCCGCCTATCAACTGTAAGACACAGGAAGAGAAAGAAAGGGGCAGATATTTTTGCCGTATGCTGTTGCCATCATCTACCTGTGGTGGCGCTGTTCTGTTTCCTCCAGGTATTGGTGGTGGTGGTGTTGCTGCTGCCCTTTTCCCCTGCCCTCACGGCATGCTTACCTGGCCTGCTGACCAGCGCGGCGGCCGTGACGGCGTTCTGCAGCTGAGAGGACGTGGTGAAGTTGTGGCGTGCGTTTACTGCCTGCTGTACGCTGCGTGACAGCTGTCCTGAAGTCTGCGAGAAAAAAGGTTCACGAACCGGTCACCATAGGGCGATGCATTTAATTGAAATGCTCTTGTTATAGGATGTTCAAGTACCTGCTTAATAGTGGTGTGGTAGTGGCCCACTGATGTTCCCCTGTTGGTCTGCTGCTGGCCCAAAGACGTGCGCACCTGCTTATACTGCGGCGAGACCAGCACATGATCCGACTTGATCACAGGCGAAGACGATGTCGACGAGGTGGTTGTGGTCTTGGAGGCGGATGAGGCCGTCTGCTGCAGGATGCGCTGCTCGATCTCTTGCTCCTGCTGGAGGGCCTTGACGAAAGCGGCCTTTAGGCGGCTGGTGTGCTCCGCCTTCAGCACCTTCTTCTGGTTGGAGCTCATGCAATGCTCACAGAGGATGGAGCCACTGCTCTTCTCTTGCCTCCAGCGGGAGGTGAAGTCAGTCTGACACTTGGAGCACTTGAAGGGTTCTTTGGGTGCCGGAGTGGACGCGGACTCGCCCTGCGGCTGCTTACCTGGGATGCAAATAGAAGTGAATGGGTGATGAGAGATGCTACTTGCCATTTTACACAACTTGCAAGCCACAAGGGTCATGAGAAGATGTTATGGAGCTTGAATTTATACTTTAATGTCAATGAACCAGTACAAAAAGGATGCACTCACTTTTAGCCAGTGTATCTAGCAGATTCTGGACCACCATCTCCAGGCCCACCAGGTAAATGAACTCATTGTTGGCTGCAGATGGTAAGAAATTAAGCTCTGGTGCTGGAGGTTTAGGTGGTGGGATCTCAAGGAGGGTTTTCTCCAACTGTTTACGTAACGCGAGCTTGGCAGCAGCTTGCCGGCTGGCAGGGGAATCGTTGGCACTGGTGCCAGAGCTGCTGTTCACAGAAGAGCTCTTCAAACCAGTTGGAGATGCCTGTAAATGAGGACATAAGATGACAATTATGTAGTATATCAGTTTATGAAGTACATTAAAAGCGGGTCTAAAAGTTTCGGGTCTAAAAGGTATAATAATAGCGGGATCAGGTCTAGGGTAATTAAAAATAAAATGCATTTTTGCCGAACGGTCCAAGAAGACCCAAACAATCTCGTATGTGTGATTTGATATCCTTTTCCAACCCCTCCTCTGTTTGCCAAGAGAGCTTGCGACATCGTGTGGGATTTTCGTTGAGCAAGACCTGTCAAATCAATTTTAAATGCACATTTTAGCGGTTACCTTGGTGTTGTTGTCAGATAACAAAGGGAAAATACATAGAGCAGCTTGCCAAATTGGTTGTGAGCCCACCACGGTTTCTTTCTGTCTGACTGGTGCGTGTGGGCTGCAGACTGCACATACGTCGGTGCCGTTTACACTCGGGTAAAAAAAAAGGTTAAAAGTCGGACTCGGGTCAAATTTTCTCGGGTTTGTCTCGGGTTGGGTCTTTCTTTTCACGGCATTGACGAGTTATCTCATCAATTAAGAGAAAACATTTGCATTAAAGGTATAGCGGAAGATTTTCTTTTTCCAGGTGGATCATCTAAACTCTTGGTCATCCCAGTTGTCAATCATTCTGATGATATGTTGACGTAAGGCCGTCCTACGTGCTCGTCCCTAGGTTCGCTTTCTGCACATGCGCAATTGCAGGTGTATATGTGTGGTGGGCTACAGTTTCAACCATTCATTGAAGCTTGCATTCTCACTGTGTTTTTCCAAATTGTCTGAGGGTCGCAAGAGAAAAAATGTCTATGAATTGTATGACATGAAGAGAAAGGCCTCTGAAGAAAGAAACAAGACCAGAGTGTTTTTGGGAGACTATTTCACACACTTGCGTGCGCTAAATGCACAGGTTGAGCTTCGCACTCGAAGTTTCTACTCGACAGGTAAAGTTTGTCATGCTATTTGGAGAAATCCATTTAAAATCACTGCTAGTAAAAGTTGATGTAAGCTATGATTAGCGATGCTAGCCCTGGGACAAGTCATGAACCGCGCAGGCACGGTAAACATGCCGACAGCAATTTGTAAACAGAGCGAAGAGAAGAACTGAGCTCCTGCATGCTCTCTCGTGCACGTGTTCAATAGCCGTTCACTCTCGGGAGGGAGTGTTGCGCACGTGCATTTTTTGTGGAGGGGCGGTTCTTTTCAAAAAATTCGGGGAAATCTTCCGCTATACCTTTAAAAAATCGTGTTCCGGATGAGGTTTTATGTAATACTGCAATTATCCACTAGATGTCGCACATACCCAATTTATAAAAAGACTGAAGCAAAAAAGTATTTACTAATTTTAATTTCAGCAGCTGCTATTTCAGCTTTTTGCTAAGAATTATTATTTATTCTTTTTTTTTTTTTGAAGAAAAATATCCATTTTAAGAGTTTATAAGCAGAGAAAAAATATAGATAGGATGAAAAAAATGTTCCCATTTTGTTTGTTTGTTTGAAAGCAGAGGGTCTGTTCTTTCATTTTATATATTTGTATGTTTATATATTTTTAGAAGAAAAATTTCCTGGAAGGCATATTGTGAAACTTGCTGGCGGGGAATGAGTTAAAAAAAGATTAATGCATGTCGCGTTCGGGTATAAAGTGATTCGGGTCATTTCGGGTTGGGTGCATTTCTTTGGACCCGAGAAGACCTCTTATGTGCAGTACACTGCCATGCTCACTGTATTCACCTGTTGGACCAAGACGTTTGCGTTGGCCACATTAGCCACACGGATCAAGCCCTGCTGGATGATCCTCTGGCCCTGCACCTGCACATTGGGTACAGAGTTTCGTGGGCCCAGCAACAGGGGAGGAGGACCAGAACTAGAGTGCTGTTGCTGCTGCTGTCGCAGGGTCGCAATCTGCTGCGGGGTCACGGCGATGGGCTGCAACACACGGGGACAAACATTAATAGATCAATTTTATATGCCAAGCATTTCAAAACGATTATCAATATTACTGATGTGAACAAGGAGTGCTTAGGCTGTAGCTGCAGTACCTGTGATCCTCTGACTAGGGGCGGCATGACTACTGTATTATGGGAGCCGTGTTTGGAGACCTGCGCCCCACCTCGAACCAGAGGAGGAGGAATCACTGTTCCAGAGTTTCGATTGGAGACCTATACGCAACAGATGTATTTAAGCTTAGTAAGCAATTAACCAAATGTATAAAACCATATAAATACACACATATATATATATATATATATATATATATATATATAGAAAGAGAGAGAGAGAGAGAGAGCTCATATTTTGTGTGTTTCGTCCCCTGAATAGCACTGACCTGTAAGGGCCCTTTAGTGGTAGAGAGGCTGCCTCTCACGAGAGGTGGAGGAGCAGCCACAGAATTATTTGACTGCAAGAGAGACCAAAAAAGATGCATTGTGTTTGTAAACATTGCTAATTTAAACAGTGAGATGTATTTGAAGCATCCACCATCCTCGCGTTACCTTTTGTGCGACGTCTTTTTGGGTCTGGCTTTGCCGAAGTTTCTTCAGCAAAACGAGTCTGGCTTCCTGTAGGCGCAGTTCTTCCTGCAGCTGCTTGATGATGCGTTCACGCTCGGCCGGGCTGCTCTTCTGCACAAACCGTGAAGGGCAACAAATGGCATTAATAATCTCAAGTTTTATGACTTGAATTACCTTGAATTTGAATTGAACTACTTAAGGTTAAATGTCCCACAATGTGACATTACCATTAGCATCTCTGTATCCGCCTTCTTAAAACCGTGGCTGACCCCATTCATACAAGGACTAGAAGGCTCATTGTCTGACAGGACGATGACATCATCATCTGGTGTCGAAGGACGTTCCTTCTTTATGTCGCTGAGAAAGAGAGAGGACAAGGTAAATACATTGATGTTACAGTGTCTCACTTTGATTTTTTTATCACTAGCTATGTTCAGAATAGCAGAAGCGCGCTACTTAGCGTGTCCGGAAAAAAGCATTCACATTACTCGTCTGGGTAATATACTTATGCCTCAATAGTTAGCCTGTCTGTTACCGCGCGGATATTAAACCACAATACTGTGTGACTCTCCCAAGGTTTTTTACCCTCCTAGGACTTTTCCCACAGGGTTTTTCTCCTAAGATTTTTTTGTCCGCTGCATTCTGCTGCTTATGTTTTATGATTTTTCTGTGTTTTTCCCCCATATCTATTAATGTAAAGCTGCTTTGAAATATAAACAAAGCGCTTCAATAAATAAATTTGAATTAAAAACTTAATGCTTATACTCGGCTGGATATAGTGTGCTAAGAACAGAATGTTGTATGAACAGGATATCCAAATACCCAAATGCATTTGGCAATATGCAGTACACAACAATGGAATTGGTCAATATCCCACAATTCAATGTGCCCAACTTGTTTTTACAGGAAAAGACTGATGTAAAAACTAAGCTATTGCGTATTCTGCCCACAAGAGGTCGCCACAAGACAACATTTGCAAATCACCTAGGAGTTACACAAAAAGTTTGTCTCTGGTCATAAGAGGATAAAATAGACCAATATGTCCTAACAACGCAACCCCACATCAGACATCAATAACAGAATGGCAAGTTGACTTCAGGACAGTAACTCCGTACCCATTATATATCCGGCCCGGACAGTAGGAGCCCGTGGTGAAGTGGGGGTGAGCATGGCTACAAGCCAGCCTATTGTGTGCACGACATCCCTTAACTTTAACTGCAGGCAAGACGTTTGCATATCAAAGACATCCTTTTGTATGACATGGCAGCATGTATAGCATGTTGTCATTGATGGCGTCCACGCACGGACAGCATAGAGGAGGACAGCTGGGAAATCTGGTATTGGCACAGGATTATTGCTGCTTGTAGGATAGGGATCACATACTAAGCACACCATACTAATGTATTATTAGCATTAGCATTGAACTTCTTGTACTTTGAATTATATACAGAGAAAGGAAATGTTGGTGCCATTCTACAGTTACTATATGGCTGCTAGGGTGTTCTGGGTGGCCACTAGATTTGACTCAAGTCCCCTCCATAAATTTAAATAAATGCAAGGTATACATTTTATCAGTATGTGTGTTCCCTGGAGATCGAATCCATGACTTTATACCACTAACTAGGCAACATAACCCAAACCTGCCATAATTTTTCCTCACGTGGCACTAAAAACAAGACGCCGAAGAGGAGTCAGGTGAAGTCTCCGAATGCACGGTCCATTCTAGTAAATTGACACTTAAAAGAGAGAAAGACAGGAAGAAACATCGCAGACCCCTTTGCAGCACTTAGCTGTCACTTTCTACAACCATTGAGTGTTCCTTAAAAGCAAAGCAGCCAATTAAATCCATCCCTCATCACGAAGCGTTCAAGTTTACTGGAATCGAGTAATGCAGGGAATGCTTTTCAACTTTATCTGGATTGCCGAGTCAGCGTCCGAGTCCAAATCACAACTGAACGGTAGCCAGTATGTTACCAGAAATGACCTGAGTGACTTCCTGTGTATTAACAAGCACCGGCAAGATCACATGATGCAAGAATTTCCCTCGGGTCACATGACTCACACCCACCCTTTTCTTTAACTGTTCCTGCCAGTGTGGAAACCATGGCAACGGCCGGCTGAAACCAGTTTGTGACATAGGCCTCATTTTGAAAAGTCAGACAGGATTCAGGTGCGACAGACAATGGAGACGCTTCAAAGTTCCTAAGTGGGGCATAGCCACATGAGGTACCAGCAGAACATGCGCTCGCACTGTGTTTGGGAAAAGTTGAACGTACGACGGATGTGTTGTAGTGTTTGTAGTTGTTTTGCGACATCCTTCACTCAATATATTCAACCCTTCCCCCACCCCGCATGGCATCAGGCCATCCCCTTTGTCCTTTTCACTTTATCACAAGCTCAGCTCTTTCAGTTTGACAACTTTTGTTTGGTACTTTTTTTGAGTGCCACCTTTTCACACATTAGGGTCAATGTTCGGATACAGAATTGAAGTTGTTTGCGATCCTTCAGAATAATCTTGACATTTCTTTGCATCAAGATCAGATTTGTTATATTAGTGAAGTTTAAATATCACTGGTTATACGTTGATATAAAGACATTGAATGAAGCACTAGCCCCAAATATAACAAATCCTGTGCTGTTTGTACTGCGGACAACGATCAGAATAGATCATTCAAATCATGCGGCTTTGCGAGGAAAGGCGTACAATCTGACTTATGATTTTTGCCTGTCGGACAATAAAACAGATGAAAAATAGCATAGATAGTCATAGAGACCAAAATATTAGAGTCTTGAATTAATTTGTCACCTCATAACCACAGAGCAACACATTAAAAACCTGAGAACAACTTAGCTTTTATGCATTGTTTGTCACTTGGATTAAATCTATAGCATGTAAAACCATATAACCGAATAATAAAGGGATAGTTCACCCAAAAATAAAAATAATGTCAATAATGACCATTATGTGAGTCCATCCAAACTTGTAAGACCTTCGTTCATCTTCGTAACACAGTTTAAGATGTTTTAGATTTAGTCCGAGAACTTGAAAATCTACATACAATATACTGTCCATGTCCAAAAGGTAATAAAAGTTAGAATGTGTTGAAGCATCGAAAATACACTTTGGTCCAAAAATAACAAAAATTACGTCTTTATTTAGCATTGTCTTCTCTTCCGACGCTGCTGACGTGTTATCTGGTGTGCCCCAGCTGTTTTTTGGGGGGTTTTGTGCACCCAAGATTTGCTTACAATCTGAGGGAGACGCACAATATAAGTTTGAAAAAAAACTTCGCAAACATGTCTGAGAATAACACGTCATCCGCATCACTGCAGTCACGTGACTTTAGTCTCGCGCATACGCTTCACAACAGACGAGGAAGAGAAGACAATGCTGTATAAAGTCGTAATTTTTGTCATTTTTGGCCCAAAATGTACTTTTGATGCTTTAACACATTCTAACTGACCCAATGATTTCACATGGACTACTTTCCTTATTTTTTATATACCTTTCTAGTAAGGCTGTGTATCGATTCGGATGTTCTGGATCGATTTGATTTCGATTCGTAAGCTATCGGATCGATTCGATTTCAATTCTCTGCTCGATTCACATTCTCGGACCGATTTTTATACTCGATTCTCGATTCAACTCAATGAATATAGATTTAGTACAAATACTTTATTTATAAAAAACATAAGTTTACAAGTGGATAATTAATAAAAAGAAATTAAAAGCCACCAACCTGTATATTACACTTTTTTATTTTAGCTACACTTGGGTACATTAGAGAACTCATCTCAAATTTTCAAATGCATTCAGTTATGTTAAATACAATACAATTTTGATGCAAAATGAAAAATGTGTGCTGAAAAAGTCAAAACGGCCGCAATACTTGATCAAACAGGATCAGGTTATTTTATAAAAAAAAATCGATTCGTGGCCTTTGAGAATTGATTTTTAATCGACCATGTTTTAAAAAACGATTAATCGAAAAATCGATTTTTTTTGCCCAGCCCTACTTTCTGGACACGGACAGTATATCGTACGTAGATTTTCAAGGAAGGGTCAACAAGCTCTAGGGACTAAATATAAAACATCTTAAACTGTGTTTTCGAGGATGAACGGGGGTATTATGAGTTTGTGACGACATGAGGATGAGTCATTAATGACAGTATTTTCATTTTTGGGTGAACTATCCCTTTAAGATCATGCGTTTTCAAAAACACCCAGGCAGAAACACAACCCGAGAACCCGACTAAACCCGATGTGCAAATCTACAGCCATGTCCTTTGCATCTTCCTGAAACTGTTTACTTTGCATTTTAGCAGATGTTTTATATACACAGCTTCTAGTAGGAAGAGGTTAAGTGTCCTCAAAGAACCCATCTACTAGCATCAACGCGTGTTACCACATCCATTTCATTCAATTAAAGCATGAAAAGCTCTCATACACATTGGTTTGAGAGTCAGTGCGGTGCCCACCTCTTAGATGTGCTCATGTCAACAGGTTCATCTCCGGTCTGCACCTCCACCTTGATGGTGGCCTTCACCTCACCGGCTCGTAAGATGTTGGCCACCTTGTTGGCTTGTTCGTTCTTGGCCTTCAGTCCATCCACAGTTCCTAGCTCTTCCTTCTCGAGTTTGACCCGTTTCAAGTCACCTTCCGTCGTTGGGGTTTCTCGTTCCAGTGCCCGCTTCTGACTACGCGTCTGACGCACCGCATCTTCCGACATCTTCTCACCCAAGAAGAAACATCAGTAAATGAGACAACAATATTTTTAAATGGGTGGTGCAATATGATGTTTCTTGTTTCATGTTTATCCTCTCTGCAAGTGAACTTGTATTTAATGTAGTCCATGTTGTTTTTTTATAATTTGCGTAGTTTCATTCACGGTTCAAGGGCATTTTGCTTGCTTTGGTTGGCATCTGCCTAATTTGACTACATTTGAACTTGCACCAATATACCAAAGAGTTTGATAAGACACGACACAGGAATACACATGATTCTTCCCTTTAAAGTGCACTGATTTGTCCCTCCCATCTGAAAACAGACCTGTTAAACATTTTTAGGGTTGTGACCCACAATTTGAGATCAACTGGTATACTATAATTGTGAAAAGCAAGAGAAGTTTAGTAGAAAGGACCATCGCTGATATCACAACTCTCATTTATCCAGGTGCAAATGCATATACAAAGTTCACAGCCTTAACCATGTCAAATACTGGAGGTGTGGTCGTATGTTTTAACAAAAGCTACACTGGGACTCCAAAACCGTATGAGGTTCGGAGCAAACCCACAAACAGTAAAGACAACCGAGCAAAGCCGAATCCCAAGAGTATTGCTCTTCATTTTGAGCTGTCAGAACAAGTCAGAGATCTTCCCTTGAGGTTTAAACTATGCATGCAAACCTCAACCTACAACCGATTAACAGGAAACAAAACTATAACTCTGATACGAAAAGGTTAAGATCCCGGCACGCAAGACGGCCCTGTCTCTACGTGCTGACCTACCTGTCCTAACACATGATATCAGCCATCTGATAGCAGCAGAGCTGACTCAACACACAGGCCTGCTCTCATCTGCTGTGACATCACCGGGGCTCCACATGACCCTTCCCAAGATTCCATGGGACACATAAAGCATTTCCCTGAAAACCAGTTCAAACCGGTTGGCGGACGCAGTCGAGAGACTAAAGCAGGTTTTTAACCCCTTGAGATACCGGCTGGCAGCAAATGCGGCCACACAGACGCAGTACTCTGCCAGTGGGGGATGGGCCGTTTGCATTCCCAAACACGACACGAGTCGTTCAGAGATGAGAAGGAAGTTTCGCCCCTTTGTTGACTTCACAGTAACAACCGGAGAAGTGGTTTTGACATTCAAGGCAGTCAACAAAACATAAAAGCAAATATCGTGCACATTAACACTTGCATAGAGCCAACACGACTATATAACACCACATTGTTGTCAAGGAACTTTTCGAATGCTAAAAAATGTATTATTCTGCAGACAATTTTTAAAATGAGAAGTAATTCGTTGCCTTTTGATGTTTTTTTTTTGTGTTTTTTTTTGACAATTGCTGGTGATATATACCAGTGTGTACGGTGGCCCCCACTTGTGCCCCCCCCAAAGGAAATGTATGACATAAAACATGCTAAAACATAAAATTTTAATTAAACCAAACTTATTAAAATATACAATATAATGCTGTTGGTAAGTAGCCTTGTTTTTCTTTAGGTTTAATTACACAGAATTTATGATAAATTAAGGGTGTCAAGAAATTAAGTCACAACCTTGAACTTCGAATTAAAAAAATGGAATCGTGGATGCTGCCGTCTGACGGTAATAAAAGCGCATTTTTAAGGTGCAAAGTACTGACAGATGTTCATCTGACAAGAAGTTGTCAAAGATGGGTCAAGTTGAGGAGTGATTTAACTCAAACTGCAACAAAAGTTGCTGTTTATTTACCTCCATCACTGCTGGTCTTCTCAAATCATACAAAACAAGCTGCTACTTCTTCATTTGTGTGTTTATTCATAGACATCATATACGTAGACGCCTCATAGACTATTGGAGCTGACGTATCAGCGCGACCGCCATCTTGGGTGGGTCCCCAATGGGCCCGCCCTGCATTTATTTCTACTGAAGAAGGTGTATCCCCAACTACAAAAATCAAAACTTTTACCGTATTTTCACACATATGTAACGTTAGTTACAATGACATAATGGTAAAATAACCAAAATTATTGTTCAATCTTACTTTTTGAAAGGTAATCCCATGCGATCTGGTATCAACAATGCGCTGGTTATTGCAACCGTAAGCTGCACAAAATACGGGCATAGTTGCTCCCTTGACTCTGGTGCTAGCGTAGAGTCAGGAGACTCAACCAATATGGCAGCGACGCTGGATTATGTTCCAGCACGTCGTGAGGCCTTTACGTATATAATGTCTATGGGTTTACTGACCAACCTGCTTCTTTGGTTGTTACACTGCTACTGTGGGTTACAGGTGTGGAAAGTGCCTAGTAGATGTCTACATGTCTGATTGCAATTCGACGCAGAAGTATATATGAAAACCGCCCAGTGGACTTATGGTCTCGTGGCCTTAAATTGCGCGCGCTTGCATAGTCTGGAAGTTTGTAGGGTGTCTCATCTGTAATTTTTACGCTCCAAAGTGTGCTCATCAGCAGGGTTTCCCGCAGCATATTTCAGTTAAGGCAGCCTGCCTAAGCTTGGAAACCCTACCGCCTTAACTACATCGTCCAAAAAATAATAATAATAATAATAATTCGCTGCACAAAAGCTCGTCAAGTGCATCTCGGAGAATAGCGTGTACGCGCATCAAACCGTGAGCGGCCGAAATGAGAAAGACGCGGTTCGGACAGTCACTGTCTGATGAATAGCCAGTTGATAAAACATCTCATAGAATAGCGCAAACGCGCTACACACCGCAAGCGTGCACGCGCACCACATGGCCGTAATGAGATAAGACGTGGTCCGTCATGTCTGGAGGATAGCCAGTTGATAAAGCGCGTGTCCGTGAGAACTGTAAGTGGACTTATGTTTTGGGTTTATTTAAGCCTGTTATTGTATTAGTCTATAGTTCTTGCAGTTTTAATGTAAGTTAGCTGGTGATTTTGTTGTTTGAGCAACCTGCTAGGGTTTCACGTGCCTGTTGATTAGATATAATTGTTGAGCGCTCTTGCTCACTTTATTTATGTGCATTATTTACATTTACATACAGTAATTACACTCCTTTAAGATAATGTAATTAATAGTGGGAAGTAATCAGTTTTTAAAATTTTTGCGCTATCTATCATCGTTCGCCAGACGTTCTACAACATCTGCTTTAGTTTGTGTTTATTAAAGGAATAGTCTACTCATTTTCAATATTAAAATATGTTATTACCTTAACTAAGAACTGTTGATACATCCCTCTTTCATCTGTGTGCGTGCACGTAAGCGCTGGAGCGCGCTGCGACGCTTCGATAGCATTTAGCTTAGCCCCATTCATTCAATGCTACCATTTAGAGATAAAGTTAGAAGTGACCAAACACATCAACGTTTTTCCTATTTAAGACGAGTAGTTATACGAGCAAGTTTGGTGGTACAAAATAAAACGTAGCGCTTTTCTAAGCGGATTTAAAAGAGGAACTATATTTTATGGCGTAAGAGCACTTTTGGGAGTACTTCGACTCGCCTGAAAAGTCCGCTCCCCTTCTCACTCTCATAATGGGAGAGGGAGGGTGTTACTGCGCCGAGTCGAAGTACTCCCAAAAGTGCTATTACGCCATAAAATATAGTTCCTCTTTTAAATCCGCTTAGAAAAGCGCTACGTTTTATTTTGTACAACCAAACTTGCTCGTATAACTACTCGTCTTAAATAGGAAAAACGCCGATGTGTTTGGTCACTTCCAACTCCATCCACAAATGGTACAACTGAATGAATGGGGCCAAGCCAAATGCCATCGAAGCGTCGCAGCGCGCTCCAGCGCCCACGTGCACGCACACAGATGGTAGAGGGATGTGTCAACAGTTCTTGGTTGGGGTAATAACATATTTTGATATTGAAAATGAGTAGACTATTCCTTTAACCATTTAGTTTCACTTCATCACGCAGCTATTCCTGTTAGAGGTAAAACATTTAATTCATTAATAATCTAGTGTGTTCATTTTTTGTCATAGTTTCTTCAAAATTAAGTTTTATTCGAGTGTTTTTATTTGAATATTTTATTTATTTTATTAAAATATTTTAATTTTCATCATGACGCATACGCCCCGCCCATTTGATTGCCACGCCCTCTGCCACATCCACCCACCCAACCCTACCACCTAAACTAACAAATTTTCTGCGGGAAACCCTGCATCAGCTCCCCCTTTGCACCCTTGATGACTGCTGCAGGCTTCACGCACTTTACCAACCCAGAAGTCCTTGCAAATGAGCAATCAGACCAATCAGACGAAGGATAAAAGTTCACACTGATGGGTAACTTCTCTTCCTATTTCCGGCGTGATGCTTGAGTCTGTCCTAAAATACAACTCGGTGTGCCCTCGTGGCCCGCGTCAAGGGTCCCCAAGGTCTGCACTACATGATGTCATCAAAGTGTGGACCCATTTACGGTTGGAAATTTACAAAATAACCATGGAACATGATCTTTTCTTAATATCCTAATGATTTTTATAATTTAAAAAATCTTTAATTTTGACCCATACAGTGTATTGTTAGCTATTGCTACAAATATGCCCCTGCTACTTATGACTGGTTTGTCAGTGGTTTGATTGTGGTCCAGGGTCACAAATTATTTGTTTGTGTTTAACTTACGAAAACAAAGTTGTGTAGATCTGGGATGGCATAAGATTGGGTAAAAGAGAGCGAAGTTTCATATTTGGGTGAACTACTCCTTTAATAAAAAATATCAGCAAATGATCTGCATGGTCCTAATATACTGCACATCTCTAAGCATGTACAATGAAACATATAGGCCTAAGTAGCTTCTTTCATAACTTGCAAAGACTGCACCCAAAAGCTTAACAAACACTGACAGTTAGGCTTAAATCTTAATGTAGTAACTTGAGCGCACCAGCATCGCCATTTTTTCACACTGGGCGACCACTTTAGTCATACACGAGCCACTTGTTCTTAGGAAATGGATGCTTGTCGCTAAAGCTGTGGACACGTGGCATGCACGGCCTCATGGGAGACGGCGTCAAGAGGAGTTACCCAGATCTGCAAGATGCCTCGGTGTGAGCTACAACAGAATTAAATGAAAAACATTTTCACAGAAGAATCAAAGGTGGTGAGACCACACAGACACCACTGAAACACATCAAGACTTGGCTTAAAACACACCACACAAAATGTCAGCGTTACGTAACGCAGGAAGCATGATGTTTTAAAAAAACTTTTTCTTTTAGTCTATTATGGAATACTATTGATCAGATGTAGGATGCGACTCAACATTTATGCATTATGCAAGTACAGATATGCATGTGAGGATGCCAAACAAAGTTACAAGTTTGGCAAAAAAAAAGTGTGCAGATAAACACATGCATACTGCAGTGTAGTGGATTGTTTCGAGCAGAAAGAAAAACATGTCTATTCATGCCAGGCTGTGGCAAACTGGGAGTGTGGTGGCTATCCTCACGGGAAAGATGACTCGTCTGATGTAATGGCCGCCCATAGGGCGAAGACGGTGCGAGACAATAGAAGTCATCTGCGACTCTACACGACATGACATGGTGCCAATATAATCAAAAACATGTAATTGATGCTTACCTATGCAAAACACACTTGCAGTTGCTAAAGTGTGCTAAGTGGGTGTTTGGTTGTTGCTGGGGGGGGGGGTATTTATTGGTCACCCCCTCACCAAAAATCCCTATGATATTTGAGTTATCTGCCAAACTTAAGTGTTACCACAACTATTGGTAATAAAAATAGTGATGCCTGCCACAGTTTTAACAGAGATGAGACACAGACCAAACCATGCTGCAATGAGCACCGTCCCCAAAAACGTTTCCAAGAGTTGGACACAAGCTTGTCCAGTTTAGGAGGACCTCCTAAATGTGTCACAAACATCAAAACATCCCAGGTGAGCCATCGAAATCTGACGTGCTACAGATGTTTCTCCATTTCCCTCAAAACCAACACATCATCTCAACCACAGCCGAGTGGGTGCCAGGAGGGTTGCCTTGATTCAAAGGTGTCCCTATTGATTTCAGACCTGCCTATCAAGGGTTAAGCCCTGCCATTTTAACACCAAAGATAGATCAGGCCACGAGGGTGTTACCTAACAAAATGGACGTTATTAACCCTTTCACTGCTGGAAGATCCACCTGGCATGCCCCCTAGCAAAAGGACAACAAACACGCACGCAAGTACAGATGAGTGCTTTTCACACGGGCACAAAAAATGTAAATGCATAAGAACAGTCACACGCAGACAACTGCCACACACATACACACACACACATTCACACGCGCATGCATGCACGCGCATCTACCCATCCCCCAATGCGATCTCAAACTGCCTGGAGTGCAAACCTACAGTGCCTACACACACACACACAAACACACACACACAATACAACCGGCCTCTGAGATCATGTATAGTCAAATTATTAGATAGGAATAACCAGTGTGACAGCCCCGAAGTGCATTTAATTTGTCACGAGATGCATTTAAACAAGTGTTGTACACAATATATACAAATCTATACAAGGTTCCCCTTTATAATCCCTTGCTATCAAATTTAATTAATCGACTGTCGCCTTAATGTGGTTTGAATGGCAGTCGGATTGCAAAGTAAATCTCTTTGCTGGGACGAAACGCATGTCTATATGAAGCGACAGGGAGAATATTGGGTACATGGGTTTGGGCATCAGTGATGCCAAGGCATGCAGGTCTTTTACTATCGCTTATATATGTGGTCACGGTTCAGGACATACAGGTTTATAATCGATTCTATTAATGTAAAGCTGCTTTGAAGCTATGTGAAAAGCACTATATAAATAAAATGTAATTAAATTAAATTATAAGAAGATCAAAACACCCAATTAACACCCTGGCAGAGATTTGTACTTACCCAAGAAACTCCCATTGTCTTAAGAAAATCTAATCTCGTGTACTAATTGATACCATCAAAAGCAACACTGTTCACCGAAACACCACACATTTTTCACATTACCCCAATGTTGGGACAAAACACACACGTTGTAAAAACAAATACGGCCTCATGTGCATGACAGAGTTCAAGCACCCATAAGTCTTCACTCCTGGGTGAATACCTTAACAGTGTATTCATGTCACTACGACACACAGACCGTTCCAGAGTTGCCGCGTCAGCAAAATTCAGCATTGACACACTGCTGAAAATACAGCTGGAGAAACTCTAGAAAAGCACAGAATTCGCTTCTTCATTCATTGCATATTCAAAGGATATTCAAGCTGCTTCACATGTAACTGAATTCATTGGAAATGTAAAAGGGTCTTTGTTTAGAAGAAACTATAGCGCAAACAAGTAGTCCATTGCTCACGACATAATAAAAATTTATAATATTAAAGGTGGGGTGCATGATCTCTGAAAGCAAATGTTGACATTTAACAACAACAAAGAAACAGCAGGAACCCAAGTTTGTTGTCAAGGTTGACAGGACACTAATATTAATAGTAACTCAAACACAAAAATACATGCAGATAAATCCAACCCATATGTTTAATGCCATGCTTATTACCACTGATTTGCATTAGTTTATATCCAGCTGGTTACTTTTACGATTTATCCATATTTCAAATGAATAGTGAGGAAAAGCAAACTATATGGGTGATTCTCACGAAACCATTGAAACACCACGGCACTAATGATTTTAGCTTTAAAATGTGTAATATAGTAACATTAAAAAGCATCAGAATTAACACAATACTGTGTTCTACCTTGCACAATGTGTGATTTCAACATAAGAATTTATAATTGGAAATGTTATCTCATTTTCTGCTGAAATTCTCATTACCGCAATGTGTTTGAACATGCGTTATGTTGTAATTTAATCAAATTAAGCAAAAATATTAAGAAACAAAATAAATGTATGTTTTCCTAGACTACATTAGATGACAGAAAAAATATTTACTGAATATTCATGTATAATAATAATGAAGAAAAATTAGGAAAATGATGTGTCCATGCCTGATGTTCTCATCCTCCGCAACACTTTTTGAGAACAGTTTAAGCACACATACAGAATTGTAATAAAGTTTGATTTTGAGTGACCAAGCACATGGACCAATTACTTCAAGATGGCTACCAGGTAAGATCATTTTTTACAGTTAATTTGAAATATTGTCTTGTCAGAATGCTTACACGACATTTTGATTATCATTACCGCAACAGATGCTTATTAAATGTTAATTTAATTAATAGAAGCATAATACTTTGATTTTAAATGCATGTGCAGAATCTCCAAATGATGTTCTTTCAGGTTTGTTATGTCATTTTGAAAATATGTCAGTGTTGATGTTTTCTGACTGTTGCCGTAATTAGATTTTTTAGGACTAATTTTTTAAATTATGTTACAAAAAGTGTTCAATGATAAGTAAAAGTTTTTAAATTAATGTTCCCGTTTACTCCAGACTTTGATTTTCAATGTCTGGTGGGGAAAAAAGTCAATTTAAGCAATTTTTACATTTTCATGCTTGACATTTTTCAAACCAAGTTTTCGCGAGAATCACCCATATGCAGCTGTCCACTACTTTAACATATTAATTCTTAATTAAATCTCATTTCAGTTCTTTTTTATCATCACTGCAATACATATTTTGTTATTTTAATTAGATGATCATTAAGTGCTAAAACAGAAGCAACAAGAATACACATATAATATACATTTATGTAATTTCAATTTTACTAGTGGGAGTATTTCACAGAAGTATTACTTATTAATATAATTAATATATTTTCATTTATACATTTCATTTATTTAGCACATTGTCATGGTTCAGTACTGTTGTTTTATTACTCTTGTAATACACTTCAGAACTGTTTCACTTTTAGTGTTATGTTTGTTTTTTATCCAGTATCCATTTTAAAAACTATTGGTCGATTAATCAGCAAGTAGGGACCAGCTTAGTTGACGGTAAATTCCACATTCTCAGTCGACCTCCACTATAGGTACTAAAAAATTAACATGAGATGAGCAGAAAAAGCATGCTTTACGTGAGCTTTAAAGCTGTGTGATATTAAAGATGCAATATTAGATAACTTGCTAAATGATACCGTATACAATATGCGATACGTTGATACCTTAAAGAATCACATTTTGGGAATTTAGCTTATTCACTGTATCCCCCAGTGTTAGATAAGTCCATACATACCTTTCTCATCTCCGTGCGTGATGTAACTCTGTCTGATGCAGCCCCCGCTAGCTTAGCTTAGCACAAAGACTGGAATTGAATGGCTCCAGCTAGCATACTAGCTCAGAAGACGAAGCACTGCTACTTGGGCGGAGTGATTTGCACAACTCTGACCAAACTCTCTGCTCCTCGTAAAGGGGGCTTCTCGGGTGCTGAGAGCAAATCACTCAAGTAGCGGTGCTTCGCCTTCTGAGAATATAGTTCCCAGTATGTTTACTGTTAAAAGATGGCTGTGTCTCATATGACCTTGTTATTTGTACACGCTGTGACTATACAAATCACAACACATAAATAGGAAAATGTTTGCGTTATTTTGTCACTTATTGGGAGAAGTTTGCTAGCTGGAGACATTCACTTCCAGTATTTGTGCTAAGCTAAGCTAGCGGGGGCTGCGTCAGACAGAGTTACAGCACGCACGGAGATGAGAAAAGTATGTATGGACTTATCTAACTCTGGGGGATGCAGTGAATAAGATAAATTCTAAAAAATGTGGGCATGTTCCTTTAAGTTAGTAAAATCAATTAAAATTATATTTAAATATTTTTAAATGAAAAAATATATAATCAGCATATGTTTCACATTTATTTTTGGAAAAGAAAGCATAACTCCCTATATATCACTAGTTTCTCTGCCGTCTGCATTGATTGACCTAAAACTTTGATTATATATAACTTTTTGAAGTATTAAAGTCAGCATACCATTGCTACATTTATATTGCAATGTGCCCATTTGCGATGTTCTTGTTTGTTCGATATGTTGTGCTTCCCTAATATAATATTTAAGTGAATCATTTAATTAAATAAAGTAAATTTTTAACCATGGTTAAAACTTTGGCAATAAAAACTCATTTAGTCAATTTAAAAGCCTTAATTATAAGAAACATAAGCTACGTTTACACGGACACATTTTGCCTCCATCGGATTAAAATCCTTCCGATTAATAAATCCTATCATAGCGTTTACATAAACACTTAATAATGTGATCGGATTGATGTGCGTGTTTATATGACACAAGATTTACATCAGATTTGATAATTTGACATGCGCACATTGCACAAATATAGTTTCACGCTGTTTCAAGATTTGCTTTGTGCGTCACTGATTATAAAGCAGCAGCAAAAACACCCATTTACGTGTGCCCAAAAAGCGTATTTTACTTCACGCGGTGCTGCAGGGACCATTCGCGAGAGCGAGTCCAAACACACGCGTTTGTGGATCAGAGAATAAATCATGGACTGACCGGACAACGCTGTCTTGTATCACTTTATGGGAAATTGGACGGATAATAGGAACAATCACTTCTTGTGACTTCCTTCAACAAAACAAACTCAAGTTATTTGCGTCACGTCATTACGGCAATTCTACGTCATTGCACCTGTGCATATGCTCCACACTCCCGTCCTGTAGGTGGCGGAAATGCACATTTCAGTGGGTTTGCCAACCGCCATTAAAAAAAAGAAAAGATGGCACATGCGCAGAGCATCCCAGTTTCAGTTATCCATCCGATCAAGTGTATACATGTCATTTTGAGCGGATTACAAACGGTATAAACCACCCCTAACAAGCGGATTAGATTTTTAATCAGATTGGCACTTTTTAGTCTGATTGAGGTGTTTACATGGAGCATTTTTATTCAGATTGATCATTTAAACGGATTACAAATGTCCATGTAAACGCAGCTATAGTGTTTAACTAGTATCTAAATCTAGCATCAATGTATTTTAGCATTATTAACTTACAGTTACACAAAACTTTTTCTCAGTGTAAGTGATTTTAATGTTATAAATTATGAAAAATGTGCTAGGGCTGGATGGTATATCGAGTTTTTGTTATATATCTGAATTTTTCCTAGCGGATTACGTGATGAAACAACAATACTGTCTATATCGGTATGGCCTGATATCACCTTTTTTGAAGGAAAAGATATGCTATTTTATAGGTGATTGTGACATCTCATATAAGACTTTCATGCATACATTTATTCTACTTAGCAGAAAACACTGAGTCATTTGATGAATATCACAATACTTCAACAAATTACCAAGATATGATTCCTCAAAATCGCAAAGCCCTAAACAAAAAGACTCCGTTCCTAGAGTAATGATCCATATGTTTGGACTTCAGTATTTGACTACTTGTTTATACCGGCTGGGGCAGTAATGCTGACAAGGCACTGGGTTTTGATCAGAAGTATTGAAAGCAAGCTAAAAAATAAGATATAGTTTTACATTATATATTTCATCTTCATCACATTAATACCTGGATATTAGAGAAATAAACAATAACAAAACTAACAATATGACAAAATGAATCTGAGACCGAGTTACTATAAAACCTTCCAATGATGGTGACTTCCAAGAAACCAACTGACCAATGCACTCTGTACTATGCGTCACGATTCTCCTACGCTTTTTAAAATCTACCAAACCACGCCTTAGTGCCAATGGTAGGGAGCTGAAAGTGAAACGGTCGATTTCTACTACAATCGCGTCAACATTTGGATCACAGCCAAAGCACAAAAGTCATCCAAAAACATCGCACCGGCAACCCCCTGTTCTTCATTTTACTTGTTTATCTGCTCCTTTTTGTATTTAACACTCTCCCCCAGTAACCCCCCCCCCCCCCCCCCCCATCTGACATTATCAGGAAGTTGATATTGAACAGTAAAAGATCTTGCTAGATTGCTATGGACTATGTGTCAGACTCCAGCCCTTCCTGTTTACTACAAGCCACCATCTCAGATATAGCAGCTCTGGAGGATTTCTCAGGTACAACGAATGCCTTACACCTACAATTAAGAAGATCCCACAACTCCAAATAACGTAAAACTTACTTAAATAACTTTATAAAACTAAGTAGTCCTTCTCATCTCTACACCATAGACTGCATCTCTGCTTTAGTTAAAACTCTGGTTTGGATCAGACCAGAAAGATTTAAACTTTTAGTCAGCAAAGCCATGCTTATATGCCCATATTATTCCTCGACCGGTCTCTCTTGGAGTGCGCAAGTCCTTAAGCCTGTCCTTGGCATTGAATGAGATTCAGACAGACATGCTACTACTCTCTAACAGGTGCCATGTGCCTTAACAGGAGGTGCAACATGGTATGGCAGGATTCGGCAACACCTGAAAAGACATACTTGCTTATGAATCATTACGATGGCTCTTGAAGTATTCTGGGTGGATTGTCGCAAATGCAAATCATAAATATATACTAACTCAAGTATTGTTACTTGATATAAGATAGACATGAATGTATTCAAGTAGTTTCTTTACTAGTATAGCAGAAGAAACTTGGCTTTTACAATATTCCTTGTGACAATGACTTGGTACCACCCAATTTATTGACAAAAAAGCCACATCAAGACAAAACAACTTAAACCACCACTACCACCACACCCATGAAGACCAGCCTTGAACTGCACCTATCCACTAACATGAGGAACAGGAGAAGAATTTAGGCAGTAACAAGCAGGACCATGGACCGTGGAGTTATCACACATCTTCAGTGCTGAAAAACAGATGGTCAGTTAAACTACATCACAGTCCAAAGTCTCAAAACAGGCACCACTGGAATTTCATAACTTACCCAAATGGAGTAACTAATCTTAGGTCAGTCTGTGGACGATAATGGCGGTATAAGACATGGTAATAACATAACATAACGTAATATGGAAAGTTGGCCGTTTAAATAGATTTGAAAAGTTGACATGTCATGCAAAGTCATGTGTCAACACAGCCTATTATTTATATTCACAACAACTAATCTAACCGAGAAACATTGAACTATGCCCTCTCTCTCTCTCTCAAACTCGTAAAAGTATTGTTAATTCATGTTACTAGTCACCAAAGTCAAAGTAAATCATTTGGGGCAAGACTTGGCCAACTGGCATTGGTATAACAACACATAAACAGACCACCTATTTTAGTTTAACTCGTGCTTGACTAAGTACTCACATTCCAAAACTTTGCAACACTACACTGCATTATTTCAATACAATACAATACAATACAACATACTGTCAATACAACTTGAAGTGTCTTTTCTTAAAGACATATTTCTAGTGACGTAATTGTGATAACTAAAAATTTAACCCCTTCGTGTAAAATATAAAAGATTTGTTTTTAATACCAGCAAAAATTATATCAAAACAAACCCAAGTGTTTTAGTACTGAGGAAGCAAAAGTAGTTAGCACCCCCGGCTAACATCAGCTAATGCTGACTAACTCATCAACTCCAATTAGCAGGCGAGCTAAATGACTAGTTTATTTCACTAAACTGATACCAATTGAGAAGTTTCTCAACTAAAGTGGATTTTTACTTTATAGTCAGTCAACTCGGATACAGTTCAACGATATCTGTCAAATGCTTATGCTAAAATTGAGGATTAAGTTTGTAAATCCTCTATTTGTCTCAACAGTCCAGTTGCTAGCAAGGCTAATGTGAAGTCCACTGGACCAAAGCCAGCTAACACCAAAAACAATCCCCCCCAAAAAGAGAGAGAAAATCAGTGAACTAAACGCCCCTGTCACAACAATAAGAATGCTTACTTTACAAAATGTACCCCAAAATGGATCATACTGTGTTTATTTGTAAAAAAAAAATCATCTTCAGATTTAAATGTATTCCTGAATGTGTTACTAGCCGGCTAAGAGCGGCTAATTAACACACACATACACACACACACACACACACACACACACACACACACACACACACACACACAAACACACCAACAAATACACACACACACATATACACACACAAACACCCACGGCTAGTGTGATAGCTTAGCTCGGTATCTGGCCCATCTTTACCTTAGCAAACTTGTGACCAACTTGGACTCAATCAAAACACTCTTAAACCCCCCGAATCACTCAATCCCCCTTTAAAAGCACTTACCGGGAAGATGAAACACTTTATAATCTCCCGTGGGGTCTCCACGCGCGCGGTCGGTTTTATTTACCCTGGTATTTTGGAGTAAAAGTAACCCGGGGTTCCTTTCTGTATATCTGCCCTGCCCGCTGTCTCTCCGGTCGCCAAATAAAGATCATCGCAGCCTACACATGGACCCGAGTCACCGCGCATGCGCAATCGCGCGCGCTTGTATACATGAGGAAGAACGTCCGATCATTTTAATTCTGACCCTATAGTCACCCATACAAATATTTACTATGGTAACCGTAGCTTTCGCCGCAATGGCATAGTTACTGCAAGTATTGCTGCTATTATAAAAATAAGAAGAAGGGAGAAGAATGGAAAGCACTTGGGACTTCTTACACTTAGATTTTTTGTAATGGCAACATGGCAATAATTAAAACTGGTTTGTTAATTTCTTAAGTATATAGTTATTTAATTACTTCTGTCTAGGGCAGTGGATCTCAACCTTTTTGACTACTAGGTACCCTCAAAAGCACTCAAAATGTCTATAATAAAATATTTTACAGCTTGGCATAACTAAAAAGATGTACATTTATTTAATGACGAAACCCTAAAAAATATTTTCATTTTCTTATTTTAAAACATTTTAAGTCATTGAGGCTCCTAGTGGGCTTCGGACCGCTGTTTGAAAGCACTGATCTATGGTGAAAACTGAACACCTTTTTTCTCAGATCATCTAGGGCAGTGGTTTTCAAACTGGGGGCCGCGAGATGGTGCCAGGGGGGCCCTAGTTTTATGACATTTTATGAAATACATTAATTTATAATGAATTCTGTGTAATTAAACCTAAAAAAAGGGCTACTAACCAAAAGCAGTACTTTTTTGTATAATTTAATGTTTTTTTTTTATTAAAATGTTGAGTTTTACAACAGTTTTTTGTCACAAATTTTCTTTGGGAGGCTGCGAAGGAATGCACTGTACACAAGGGGGGCCGCACACTGAAAAAGTTTGGGAACCACTGATCTAGGATTTTCAAACTGTGGTCGAGGCACACTTGTGTGGTCACAAAAAGTCACTTGGCTGTGGCGGTGCATGACACGAAAATGTACATTTTCAATATTTTACCCTGAGAATAAGGACAACCTTTTCTCCAAAAGTGCTATTAAGTATTATGGTACAGATTAATGTCATACATCAATTATTATTAGCCTGTGTATTCATAATTTCACCATTTTCCAAATCTAAGGGTTTTGTCTTCATTGTACTTTTTTGTATTCTTTCAGTTTATAACGTTATATATTATTCTAGTAAAAATAAAGATTATCTGATAATGATCTTCAACACTATAACTATGGCCGTATCTCATTCCGAAAGCTTCAGCCTCCGGAGGTCGCATTTGTAGGCTGCATACGTCATCAAGACCGTCTTATTTCAGAATACTAACAATTATAAAGTTGACTATTATTCTTTGTTAATCGTAATTTTTTGTAATATTCTAATGACTTGCTAAAGTAATGCTCAGTTAACTTAAATAAACCAAGCTTGGTGACGTATGCAGCCTGCATATGCGACCTCCGCAGACTGCAGCCTTCGGATTGAGAAACGGCCTCTAGCTCTGCTCCACTGAGCTTGCTATGATGCTAAACATTTCGTCCTCTAGTGGGCGCTCTATGGCTCAGAAAACCGAATAACCAATTTTAAATCAGACGACATTTTTTCTTATTGAGAGCATTTATACAGTATAATGTGTATATTGTTTTTAATCTATTAATTTAAAACATTATTCATTTACGGACAAGTAGAAGTTTGCGACAGAACCTTTTAAATAAATGATTCTTATCCTTTAATCAATAACGACTGTGATTGGCGCATCATGATCACCGGTGAGAAAAGTAACACGGCTCACGTATAAAGCCGTTTATTACTATGTAAAGCAGATGTAAACAAAACTAATCTCATTTAAGTTATACTATAACGAAAAAGAGCCATTGTCAACCAAATTATACAAATAAAGCACTTTAAACGAACTTCATGAACTTACCAAGTTCGTCCGCGTCCTCCATTTGTTTTCGTTTGGTGTGATCAGGTCGATTATAACCCAGGTAAAGCTCCGGGTCGGGGTGAAGTTCGGTGGGCTTTTTATCTACGAAATGAAACGAACACACATAAACTCTCTTTGGAGGATTTTTTAATTTTAAAGCCGCAAGCCACGCGCGATTCCTCTCTTCCTTCGTGGGCATGGAGTGTAAAGCGTATGGTGGCGCACACGGACATTCACTCCGCGTTTTTTGGTGATCAACACAAAAAGTGTCTTGAAAAGTCTTAAGTTTTTTCGAGTTGTTGTAGCAACCAGAAACAGCACATGTTGAACCGGAGCTCATTTTAAATAAAGACTTCGTTCTCAGATTATTTGTGTGCGTGTGGTCCAAAAGATTTTTAGAGAGACCGGAATTAGAACACCGGCAAAAGGAAATAAGGAGACGTCACGGACGTAAAGCCCTCTTTCAAAAAAAAAAAAAAAAAATTCAGCCACAGAAACACCGTGTTCATACTCATAATGTACACAATTGATTCCGTAAAGTACTTATACAAATAAAGTTAATTATTTCTATCACAAAAATAACTTTTAAAGATTATATTATATTATATTATATTATATTATATTATATTATATTATATTATATTATATTATATTATATTATATTATATTATATTATATTATATTATTTGTGGTTTGTGTGTGTGTGTGTGTGTGTGTGTGTGTGTGTGTGTGTGTGCGCGTGTGTGTGTGTGTGTGTGTGTGTGTGTGTGTGTGTGTGTGTGTGTGTGTGTGTGTGTGTGTGTGTGCGCGCGCGCGCGTGTGTGTTAAAATAATAATAAACATTAATTATTGTTGAATCATTCAGTGCGAATGCTGGTGACAAACCATTTACTATGATGACATCTGCTGGTTATTTGAGATAACAACTTTACCTTCAACAACTGCACGTCATAATTTAATGGCAAGTGGCAAAATAGCTTTTGCATTCAAAAAAAAAAAAAAAAATTAAATTGCTTTTGCGATTGTTTAAAAACGGAATTTCATACTTACTTTAATTATTTATAGAAGCACCATATTAGCTTTAATTATATGAATATATCAAACTGCACTAATCTGAGGTCACGAGTTTACTAAATAAATATCAGATATTGTCTGTACTAATGTTAATACACTGGATCTGCATGTTTGTATGTAGACAAATATGAGGAATTTAAATAATAATTATCATCATTATAATAGAATATTTTATTAATGTACCCAAACAACAAAGCATATCATTTGTTTATTTATTTTGTTATATATTTATTTCCTGTCTTTGTCCGATTAAATAAAATTTGAATGATTTACGTCATTATTTCATCTAATAAATAAAACATACATTTGAAATAATAATAGGCTATCATTTGGTGATTTACAAGTGTAATAATTTCCAGAACTGCTTCAACAGTCATTTAAGGCCAGTAGGGGGAAGCAAAGGATAAGAGTATCCTTACAGTCATGCGCACAATGAGCAAGCAGGATTTGTATTATTTTTGGTGTGGAAAATGATCAATAATTTAAAATTACTGTAGATGCATGCTCATCTAGTTTTCAACCACATATTACACATTACAATATCAAAACGTTATCTATCTATCTAGTTAATCAGTTTAAAGAAGGCTGTAATAGGTGATGTCCAGGCATCAGTTTAGTAATTACCACTAGGTGGCAGTATTATATTATAAAGTTATTTACGGTGGCCGTAACCCCTGATATGATTCTAGCCTGAACTTGACCTTGTAGTGATATATGTACCCATTAACTACAACACATTGTAACATTAATTCCTATTATTAAGTTTATATAGTACAGATTTGTATCAAACGTTACGTGCTCCAAGCTTGTTGGATGGTCAGAGTACATTTTTTTTAGTTTGAGCTCTTATTATTAAACAAACAAATACACACATTTTGAACGATCATTCTGGAAGTACCAACGTGCTTTTATTTTGCGTTTTTTGATAAGACTGCACACATGAAAAAAAATATTGTTTAATATTTACTATACGAATTACTAGATACGAAAATATTAAATACTACTTCATATATTGGCCTACTTAAAAACTACAGTATTTACTTAAAAAAATCATTATAGTTAATACTACAGAATACAATTATACAAAGTGACGTAATCGCTTTTTTTAATTTATAAAATGAAATACAGTATATACAAAAATTGATAGTAAATATTAAGGTATACTACAGTATGTTTTTTATGTGGGTTAATGTGTGCATCTTGTTGTTGTTGTTGTTGTCTTCATTAATAATAAAAAAGAATACTATAAATAAAGAATAATAATAATACTTATATAATTTATATTTTATTAGGTTTGTCTTAACTAAAAAAATTAAAGCAACCACAAATTCATATTTTAAATAAATAAAAACAGAATCAAAAATCCAAATAAAATGCATAAAACATCCAAATACAGAAGCACAGCAAAAACTGAAAGGTTGTTGTGTATCTGGAAGCCTGTGTCCTGCGTGATAGTGCCACTTCGCATTCTCCGGTGACTCTGTTAATTAACCAGTTCAGTGAAGATGAGGGCATCTGTCCGTCCTGAACTTTTTGGCTGCTACAGAGATCCTCACAGAGCAGGGACGTTGCCATAGGTACCTGGCTCAGCACCAGGGAGGAGTAAAACCTCATTTGCATATTTGCATGAATCATTTACAGAAGGCTGGATGCAGGGGGGAGAAGAATGGACCTAAAAAAACAATGCATGGCTACTTTCAGCTAAAAACAAATGCCGTGCTTGTTATATGTGAGCGACAGCCCATTATAGCTATTCTGGCAGATTCACAAGCATCCAGTCAGTGAAGCCCTCCATAAATTTTTCCACATTAAAATGCCCTGCACGACATAACGGACAGGTATAAACAGCCTTGTAAACCTTGCAAAAAATTTAAAGGTAGCTAAAATGAAGAATAAACACAAATGTCATATTCACAAAGAAATCTTTTTATGTGCTTGCCCCGTATTCACATACTTAGCTGCTAAAGTACATCAACCCCCTTCTTTGCTTTTCATGGGCTTCTTGTTAATTTTATATAAAGGAACATACTGGCACTTATCAGCGGGTGGTGCAGTAAAAGCATTTAGGGTCAAAGCGTTACTGAACCGTGATTGGTTGTTCCATTAGGAGAAGTGTGCTGCTTGAGTTTCCTCTCAGCCAATCAGATGCAGTCACCACACTTTTGTTTCAAGTGTAGGTGCCCTGTGTTCTCTTAAACCACCCTACATGATTTAGAAATAAATGGCACATAATTAAAGCCCCCAGTAGTGACCCTTCCTCCCCAATTTGAAGATTATATAGACTGATAGAAAATGCTCTGCCATTTGGGCTTCAAATATGAGTACCTGATGTTTAATACAGAAAAATTGAAAACACCAATATGTCAGATGAAGAATACAAAATTGACAAGAAATGGGGCAGATTAAGCATTTTATTAGTAATTGTTAGATACAAAATAAACACAAATTTAGGTTTTTAATATAAGAGCTTGTTATGGAAGTAACAATATAATTGAATTGAAAGTAAACCCAAAATTTACATTGACTTTCCAACCTGTGGTGTATTTAAGATAAATAAAATAATTGAAACTGTTTATTTTTAATGTTTAACACTCATTGGATCCAACAATTATGATATTTTATTAAAATATGTTATATTGATACAGACAATGAAATAACATAAACATACAGAAGCTTATATTTTTCTACATTTGAAGTCTCCATAATAACATAATAGTGATCAGATTTCTATATACATGCATATGGGAGCCCTCCAAGTACATTGAAAGGCTATAGAAACACATGTATGGATAGGAACCCAGGGGGTTCAGGGTCTGACTGGTTTTGCATTAAAAAAGACGGGGTCCTGTGAACGCTCTGCTCCCTGCTTGTGAATTCTATAGCTTCAACATGGTTAGCATGACAAACTGCTCTTCAAGTTCACAGAATAACCTCCCCCGTCCTCACAGACACGGACACAAACACACACAATTTGCCCCCAGAACCCCCCACCTTTAATAAAGGCTATTTGAAGCCACAGACAAAGTGCAAATTTTAAGGTTTTATATGTATCTTTTATTTATTTGTTTTGTTTTAGTACAAAAACGAAAGAGGCATATTAATTATGTAAAAATAACACTATTTTTCTGGCTCATCAAATATGTTTGAAATGATTTATATCATTATTTTACACTAAACACAAAATATGTATTTCAACTTCAATTTTTATAATTAAGTCTTTATGTAGCTCAGTTTTATGTTAGCAACACAAAGGTCACACTTACTGATAAAATGTATAGCTTGTAATGCACTGTAAGTCACTTTGGATGAAAGCATGTGTCAAATTCATAAATGTAAATGTGAATGTAATTTAAACGGTACCATGTGGCCTTTTTTGTTATGGTTGTATTGGTATTTTTATTTATTTATTTATTACATTTATTTTGTCATCTGCCCTAATGCATAGATAGGCTATATACTGTATATAGTATATAATACTGTGCAAAAGTCTTAGGCAGCATGCTACCATTAGATTTGTTGTCTTTGCAATGGTATAGTGATCATATATAATAATTTCTCAGTCTCTTTATTAGAATACAACCAGAAAATACAGGAAATGTGTATGTAGTATTATAAGTATAAGCTGCAGTGTCAATAGGGTAAACTCCCCTTCCACTTGAGCAATAGCAGGAAACCGCAGGATCTCTTAAACCTAAATTAAATTAAATTTTAATTTCTAATTCTAATCGAATGACTTCAGGACTTCAGTCTCCTTAAAAAAGCTCAAGATGTGTTTCATGCCAAGAGAGGTCACACTAAATACTGACTGATGCCTGAAGAAGACATTTAGTACTGAAAATTGTTTTGTTTTTAATTTTGTGTCCATATTTCTGTTTTGTATCTTAATAAAATGCGTGACAAATAAATATGGACATTAAAACAAAGCATGCTAAAAAATAAAGCTGGTTGTGGTGGTGGCCTTAGACTTTTGCACAGTACTGTACATACACTATAATAGTGTAATTTGACTAATATTATGTGAATTCATCTTTTGTATTCTTAGTTCAGTTCAAATCATCTATTTATTGTTATATTTGTGATATGAACACCAGGACTGAACCTGATCGTTTTAATATTATTGGTAGTGCATAACCCCCTACAGCCTTCATTTTGTCTTTAAGGTTTTATAATCGTCATTTCATTGTCTACATTTGAGTAGTTTAGGGTTTTTTTTAGGAACATGCTGATTTGTTTATTTTTCAGTCATATTGGGTTAAATGTTGGATACATTTTTTGAAATTGAGATTTATATGAAAGCTGAATAAATAAGTTGATATATGGTTTGTTAGAATAGGACAATATTCGGGCTGAGAAACAACCATTCGAAACCCTGGAATCTGAGGCTGCAAAAAAAAAAAATTAATATTGAGAAAATCGCCTTTAAAGTTGTCCAAATGAATTCCTCAGCAAAACACATTAATGATAAATACATTTTTGCTATATTTATGGTAAAAAACTTACAAAATAAATTCATGGAGCATGATCTTTACTTAATATCCTTATGATTTTGGGCATTATAAAAAAAGATAATTTTGACCCATATAATGTATTCTGATTTTGTGGTCCAGTTCACATACATTAATGTTAAAACAAAGGCAATTATATACACTAAGTTATATATATATATATATGTGTGTGTATATATATATATATATATAATATATATATATATATATATATATATATATATATATATATATATATATATATATATATATATATATATATATATATATATATATATATATATATATATATATATATATATATAATTAATAATTAAAAAAATATTATACCATAAAATTTAATAAAATCTTACCTATTATATAATATATCCTCTATAGAATCAGCTATGTCTGGCTCTCTCTCTCTCAAGGTTTTTTCCCGCCTAGGACTTTTTTCAAAAAAAAATACAGGAGTTTTTTTCTCTTAAAGAGTTTTTTTCAACCCCTAGGAAGTCAGCTGACATTGGCTTAACTTAGCACCCTCTTCTATACATTACATTATTACTACACTCGCTATACGGTTTAATCTTAGCCGCTGTATTCTGCTGCTTATGTTGTCCATCACCTTTTCTGTGTTTTCTCCTGCATCTATTAATATGTTAAGCTGCTTTGAAACAATTGAACATTTGTTATATAAATAAGCGCTATATAAATAAATAGAATTGAATAGGACAATTTATGAAAAAGAAAAACTTTAAAAAAGAGCTACAAGGTATCCTGTCAAAATAGTTTTAATGTTTCAGAATGTATGCTTCCATTTTCATTGCTTATAAAAATGAAAAACATAAAACACAGACCTGTTCCAATGCTTACAGTTTCTATGCATTGTTTTTGTAGAAAACCAAACCATTACTTATTATCCTATTAAGTGTTTACTAAAACACCAAATGCATCACCAACAATTTACACTAACAATTAGTGGCCAAATTATCTCATCGCCTCTTATTGCAAAGACAATGAACATCTGCAGGATTGATAAGCCTGGTTGGAATCTGGGCAAAAGAGTGTGTGTGTGTGTGTGTGTGTGTGTGTGTGTGTGTGTGGTGGGGGGGTTTGGGGTAAGGGTGCACACAAGGACATGAGCTGCCGCCCTAATCTCCTACAAAGAGTCTTGTTCTGTATGGGTTTATCCCGCTCAGAGTAAGGGAATCTGCCATGCTCAGTAAGCATGTATATCGGACCATCTCATGCCTCAATGGGCACTCCATGGGTGGCCCCTCCCGGTCAATACCACCGTATTCTCTACCGGACCGGCCCAGGATGGGATAATCTCTCCCGCTCGCTTTCTTTCAGGCAAAGGTCTGGCCTCCTGGTGACTGAGTCACGGCCTGGACCCGATCCCAGGTCATGTTTGGAAGAAGGGTTCGAGATGAGGGGCAGGTTTCAGGAGGAGCAATGGAGCGTACTGGAGCGGTTTTTGAGCTGACAGTTAAAGGAAAACAATAGGCATCGCCAGCAGAGACGGCTTGTGTGTGTGTGTGTGTGTGTGTGTGTGTGTGTGTGTGTGTGTCTGTCTGTATGTGTGTGTGTGTCTGATATGCAAACATCTTGCATTGTAAACTGATAATTGGGAGAAAAAACACACAGATAACAAAATGTTTGATTCAAAAAATATTTTTATTAAAAAGGCAGGAGTTCACAAGCTTAAAGAAAAGTATTTACTTAAGAATATTATTGGCAGTAAAACTATAGGTTTATTACACGGCACTCTTCTGATTGGTCAATTGCTTATAGTAAAATATATTTTTGTGTTATGACCACTAAACTGTTGAAATTACATTGCATACATCAAATGATTTTCATGACTCTCCTACGTATTTCTCGGTAGTCTTTCTTATTACATAATAAAATAAAATAATAACTCAATTTTATATTTAATGTCCAGATATTTATTCAATAAAGTAGCTGTGTAATAAACAGGATAATGTACAGTTAGCTAGTCATTACGGTAATAATCCACTATATGGTACTGCTTGCTATATGTTATGCTTGTCTGTATAAATTACCATTAGCAATACAATGCAAAGGGCGTGGGTTCGATCCCAGGAACACACATACTAATAAAATATTGAATATTGGATAAAAGTGTCTGCAAAATGTAAATCCAGTCAAAGTTTTGCTACCATTAAACTGCCATTTTTATCTTAAAAAAGTCTACTTACCTTTTTACTATATACTGTAAAAATACTTACCTGGTGAGGTATGAGGTTCAATAACATAAACAAAATAACGTAGTACAATAGATACATAAAGAAAATCTCTTGTATGCTTTGTGATGATCTTGGGTCCCCATGAAGGCACCATTGGGTTCAGTTTTCACATTCACATAAAACCTGAAAGGAAAAAACAACTGAGTTAGTGTCAGTATCACAATCAATCAACTTTTTCAGGTTTGTCCATATAACCCAACCAACCCATCATATTTACAATGAAGCAAAATCCTGTATTTAGCACATTTAACCCACATGCCTCCGGTGTGAATTATTCATCGCACTATATCACCGTATCATTTTGCGACGTGCAACGCCGCCTACCTTTACGCCATTTGCCTATAAAAGGTGTGGCCTATACACAGATGCATCAGGGAAGGAAGGGGGTTGAGAATTGATTGACAGGTCGGATACAGGGATGCTCAGCATCACATGGGATGACGTCACGTGCACGACACACCGATTGGGCGTGCGCTCACCAGCAGGCAGACTTTATCTGCCGTGATGTTTGACCCCGAGCCTAAAGCCAGACAGGGGTCAGAGGAAGGACCGTCTGGGCACCGGGTTTGACCCCGAGGCTGTGGGGGTGCTTGTTGGTTCCAGTCTAGGGTCTTTAATATCACCTCTGGGGTTTGAGGTGCAGACAGCTCAACGACTGACCCGCGCGTAATCATTGGTGTGCAACGTCTGCTTGGTCATGGTGCAAAGTCATGGGGGCTGGATGTGATCATGAAACGTGGCCTTTATGTCTGTTTTTGCACAACATGAATGAAAAGAAATGAAAATTATATGTCGTGCTTCTGTATTGCTTAGTGGTCGATCATTGCCCAAAAGGTCATGGGTTCGAACCTATGGAACACATACTGTATATGAACCGTCTACCAGATGTATAAATATAAATGGTTTTAATCACCCTAAAAATAGTTTTTTAAGAAAAAATGAGCAACCAAAGTAAGTAAAACAAGTGAACAAATAAATAAATACGAAAAACAGGAGGCAGACAAATAAACAAATACGATTCATCATCAATCTTCATACAGCATGATGCTAGGCTAACGGCTAAAGTGGACGGTTTGGGAAGAAGACACGCGGCACCGAAGCTTGCTGTCTGGAGACGAGTCTAATGTACCCACTGTTTGGCTAGGGTGGGGGTGGATGGGGTCAGGATTTGTCTGTCTGGTACCCCTCCGTCAGAAAGACAGCAATCGCGCATACGACCTCGGCACGGTGTGTGTGTTTTATATATTTGGCGGAGGGGGTGGCTAGTCCTCGATTCAGACCGTCCTGCTTGATGTCCTATTAAGATTTGAGGCCAGGACTACGGGGTGGGTGGGTCGGGGGAGCTGGTTAACCCCCCGGTAGACTTCTGCTAGAGCTCTTGGATCCTATTATGTGAGGCAAGCTGTTGCCTGCATACTAATTCTGCATCACTCAGACGTGAATCGGGGCCGAGAAGCGTGGTGTTTGAAATAAAGGCGACGCGTAAGGAAGTAAAGAAGCATACGCTGACAAAAATAAAGACGCTGATGTCCGGCGCTTTGAAAAATACGTTTAAATTAATAAATTGGGAGAGCATTGTGCATTGAGCATTAGCAGTGCAAAAGTCGGTTACGTATGGTTTTGCATGGTTAACGTGGCATCCTATTGGGTTGTGTTCCTGTAGCTAAATTGGCGGAGCATTGGGTTGTGGGTTCGATCCCAGATCGAATTGTATACGTTTGAATGCACCGCAAAGTCGCTTTGGATAAAAGCGTCTGCCAAATGCATAAATGCAAATGTTATTATGGTGAACAGGAGGATAAATGATGGCCTGCATGACGAATAGGTGTTCGTTAATTTAATTTGTGATAGACACTGTGGAGAGAGAGAGAGAGAGAGAGAGAGAGAGAGAGAGAGAGAGAGAGAGAGAGAGAGAGAGAAGAAATGCTAGGCGGGTTGGGGGATGGCATTGAGAAAAGCTGTGAGCCAACCTTGCATAACTTGCATCGTCCACGTGAGCACTGCAGCTTAACATATAAGAGAACTAGCACTTACGGCTAGCCAATGAAGTAAAAAATGTGTAATATATTATTATTATTATTATTATTATTATTATTATTATTATTATTATTATTATTATTATTATTATTAATAACAATAACAATAACAATAGTAGTAATAATAATAATAATAATAATAATTATTATTATTATTATTATTATTATTATTATTATTATGACTATTATTAATAATATTATTATTATTACTATTATTATTACTATTACTATTACTATTACTATTATTATTATTATTATTATTGCTAACAAAATAAAAATATTAAAAAAATATAATACAAATATAAAACAAAAAATTTACTAATATATATTAAATATTAAATAACATTTTAATACATTCTTTTTTTGATAATACAGTAATCACTCTAGCATCACTCTACCATTAGCATGGTTTCTTATTATGGTAGGTGCATGCTATACTCTAGTGTTATTGTCTCTTGTAAACTCCTTAACAATTCTTTAAACAGTTACTGACTATACTATACTGACTAGTGTGCAGTGGCTGTGTCTGAAACAGGCCTGTTATCCCCCCAGCCTAAACAAAGATGTTGGCGGAAATCTTACAGTACTAAGAAACGCATGCCATTGGTTACATCGGCCTGAAACGGGTTATTCTGTCGGGCTATAAATAACCATGACCAGTGGGTGAATAAGAGACGGACACGAGGCACGGCAAGCGGAGAGACCAATTCCCAGCAGACCCGCTCTCTCCCCACGAAGGGGCCGCATAGTGGGCTTTGTTCTCCTGTTTAACGCTGATTTTTAAAACCTAAAAAAGTTTGCGAAAAGCAAACTTGCAGCAAGAACACAAAAGTAACTAGGATAGAAAGATAGATAGACAGATAGAGGTAAAGCTAGACAAACAAACCCCCGTGACCTTGACCTCTAGGGTTCCTCCTCACCTGCTGCTGGATAGTGCAGCTGTGTCGACTGGCTAGAATACAGCACCAAGTTAGCAACGCAAGGGTTATTGGTTTAATTCCCAGCAACACCATGTATAGCTTGAATGCACTGGATAAGTGTCTGCCAAAAGCATAACACTGACTGTGCGAAGATGCTTTTTTGAACATGCCGTGATAGACAGATTGAGTGCATCCCATTCATTAAAGCAAAAAGGGGGGCATTTACTAAAAATAATGAAAAAATAGTTGTTGTATGATTTAAAATAAAAGCAAAAATGCTATTAAATAAAAAACAGACTTGATATATTACATCCCTAATTTGCACAACTCTGTGTGTATTCAATAACCTTGCATTATAAATATACAGTATGCACTAGCAATGTGTGACTAGAAATGCAGCTCAACACACTCCCCCCCACTCGCCATCTCTCTCACACGCAACATCAGGACCCCGGGTACTTCCTTTGGGCTGCCTGCAACATGCCTGACTGAAATGCAGAACATCCAAGCGTGACCCAAAAATGCATTATTCAGGGTGAATCGCATAACATAAGATGAATGTTATTACCTCCAAGTCTGATTTATTGGGGTTTAAGTGGTCCGTTCTGACAATACGGTCACTTTTCTGTCGTAATCTAATGCTGGGATGCGGTTCATTCGACAGGCACCTGTACGCCGGCACACAAGATCCGACAAAGCCGGTGGTCTCCCCGCGTGCCTTCATTTGAATGCATTTGCATGCAAATTGTGCCACGCTGGCAGACGCTAAGCACCGCTGAGACTTTGGCGTGCTAGGTGTCCAAAAAATCATAACGTACAGGCAGATCAGACGCGTCTCGACTGAATCAGCCGCAGTGTCATGATCTTACCGTAATCCCATAATTACATAATCATAACAGAACCATCCAGATGGGAAAAAGCTGCTATGCATGGCGGGATGTAGCGAATGCATTTGAATATTATACAACGCTCAAGTTTGATTTTTTTTATGAAGAACGAATACAGATTGAGCCTATCACGTGGATAATGCGTTAGGCCATAATGCCACCATTATATAGTGACCATACTGATTAATATCAGTCTCTTTATTTAAATATAACTAGAAAATACAAAAAAATATATTTATGCATTTGTATAAAATTATAAAATAAAGTATTAGGTGACACATCAGGATTTTTTCTTTTTTTGGTTGCACTTTGCCCTCAAGCAATAGCAGGAAACTGCAGTTTAACCTAAATGAATAAAATCATATTTCCTTATCGAATAACTTCAAGACAATCTCCTCAAAAGACTTCAAGATATGTTTAGTGCCATGAAAGGTCACACTAAATACTGACTTTTTTTTCTAATTTCATGTACATATTTCCAATATTTTCAGCTTGTATCTTAACCATTATGTGTTGTTGGGGCCATTTTTTTTGGCTTAATTTGGCCACAGCTTTTTCTGTGTTTCAGCAAATGGAATGATTTTTGGTGACAAATCCACATATTTTAAGAAAATGCTTTGAAATTGTTTCAAAAACTAAACAATATACCGTGGGCAAATTTACTACCCTTATTTGTTGTTAGTTGCCAAAAAGGCCACTAAATTAAACTGCTGTAAAAATGTATCAAATATATCAATATTTTTTTGCATAAATCAGTTAATCAACCTCAGTACTGATCAAAACTACCAAATGTTTACAAAAATTCAATGATTTTAACTCTTTAATTGCCAAGTTCATAAGTGATGTCACTGATTTGAGGAAAAAAACACACAAAATGACTTATATTTAATATAAAAAGTGATTGTGGACTGGATTTTTTCACCTTTTCACAATCTTGGGCGTGTAAAAGATTAGAAATAATATTGGCTTTGATGCATTTTTTTGTTTTTATGTAGCATCAGTTTTTATTTAATTTTTCTCCCTTATTTATGGTTAATGGCCATTTTTGCACCATTGACATCCATTATAACAACACAAAACGGTGGTAAATTGAAACAATGCACAAGGGTTAATAAAGAGAGCAAAAATATAGATTAAAACTTTGCTAAAACGAAGCTGGTGGTGGCCTAAGACTTTGCACAATACTGTATATAATTCAAACTCAAAAATGCACAAATATTATTGTTTGACTTGACATTGTTTTAATAAAATTGTTTTGAAATAAAAGCGGATATATGGAGTGCAGGGCAACCAATAGATGAAAAAATGCTGATGAGTCAGAAATCGTTTATTTTAAAGATGGAAATGTACAATTTTTTTATAAAGGATTTAAAGTGCGCACATCCCACCTTCTGGCAGGTGCTGAACAAGGAGAGAACTACTTAAGTGAAAAAACTGTAATGTCCGCAACACTGCTATTTACTCCCATATTTTAATAAAAATCAACATTTCGACCCTACTGGGTCTTCGTCAGTCTTCGTAACTGCTCCGTTCCGAATTTTTTCGTACGTAATCGGAAAGAATCGGGAAAGAATGGCCTGACGAAGACCCAGTAGGGTCGAAACGTTGCTTTTCATTAAAATATGGGAGTAAATAGCAGTGTTGCGGACATTACAATTTTGTATGTACAAAAAAATCCTTAAATTAAATAACTTATTATGTCAAATAAGTTTTTCAGTAAAAATTAGGAATGACACAAAATTAATAATCTTTAAATAATTAAATGGATGGAAGGATGTTTAGCCTAATTGTTTGTGTATAATAAATAAAAATTTTGTGACCTAATAAACATCTAGAAACATCCTGAATGTATAACTTTCAGATAATAAACATCATTCCAACGAATCACACACTGTAAAAAATGATCAATTTTTTTATGTTACTTTAACTTAACAAATCAAATAAAACCATTTCAACTTGTTTTTATAAGTTATGTCAAAACTTGAAATATTAGGTTAAATTGACTTGCAAAACCAAGTCAACTGCTACAGTTATTCAAGAAGGAAAGGAATCGATCCACACCCAGCTCACTAAGAAAAAATAATATCACATAAACTACAGTCCAGTCAGAGAGGCTTTACAGAGATGAAGAAATGAACATGTGGGGTTTAGTAAGTAGGAGGTGAAGCCCCGGAGGCGTGCGAGGTTCAACCCCAGCTGGGCGGACATTTTGTTGACATGCTGATAGGGATTTAAGCAGTGGGTGGGTGGGTGTGTATGCATGCGTGCTAGGTGAGAGAATGATGCTGAAAAGGGGAACGGCAGCGTTTGTAAGCTCGATTCCAGCGCGAGCTGAGACGATTAGGGCAAACGGGGAAGAACAAGGAACCGGGGGGCTCTGTGGAAGAGACGGGGGACCGGTCCATTGAGACGCAGGAATGGGGGGTCGGCGGCGGGGGGAGACTTATTTCAGCTGAGCTAATGAAGCATTGGAGGAGATGAATAATGTAATCTTCCAAAGGGTGGGCTGGTGTCTTCGTCCGCTATTCACAAACTTGGTTTCTTTGGAGAAACACGTCGAGAGGCAGAAAAGCTCGCCTCTTAAAGGGATATCATTGTTTGCGCAGCGGGGACGGAGGGGGTGCGTAGCGCCGACGCAGACGTAGTATACGAACTAGACGATTTCTTATATAAACAAATGTTCAAAGTTTGTTTACAAATATGCCCACCCCTAACCACCCAAGTATTATTGTTAATTCAAAGTTAGTGTATTTGGCTGAAATCAAACAAAGCATCACTACATTTACGTTTACTATTAATAGTATACCTATTTTGATATTAATTGAGGACAAAAATCATAAAAACGCTACACACTTACAATATAACATTTGTATTTCTCTACGGTTGCCAGATATGTGTCGCAGTAATAAGCGGCTCTTTATTTGCTAATCAAATACGTTTTGGGGAAAAGCTAGACGTCTGACCATACAAACCCCCGTGACCTTGACCCCTAGGGTCTTTCCTCACCTGCTGCTGAATAGAGCAGCTGTGTCGTCTAGCCAGCGTACGACTGAATACTTTACACTTTAGCTCGTTCCCACGCTCGCCACAGACGACATTAAGATGGTCTTTGTTGGTAAAATAATATTTACTGTGCTTGTACCGTGGCGGCCGTTATCTGCCATCTAACTCAAAAAATTATTGCCCGGTTAGACGAATAAATCTCAGGCTTCCTTCGAACATTCAGCAAACAATCTCAAATCCGCTTTGATGTAGACAAATGTTTGTAAACAGCAAAAACAGATGAAATCAAGATGTTTACGAACCACGTTCATAGGTCTCGGCACTCAAATTAGATTTCAAGTAGTTGTTTGTCATGCGAGGTGTGATGCGTAACGTCATACAAAGCGAGTAATACTGAAGCTGTGTCCGAATAAACTCACAGATGATATCAAGCTATATGATAAAGACTTCCAAGTCTTATTATTCACAAACCTGCACTTGAAAAACTAAAGAATGGGGCTGCTTCGCTGGGCAATCTTGCTTAAAGGGATAGTTCACCCAAAAATGAAAAATCTGTCTTTATTTACTCACTCTCATGTTGTTACAAACCTGTATACATTTCTTTGTTCTGATGAGTACAAAGGAAGATATTTTGAGAAATGTTTGTGGACCCCATTCACTTCCATAGTAGGAAGAAAGAATACTTTGGAAGTCAATGGGGCCTCTGATCGGTTTCGTGTTCAGCAGAAAATTATAATTTTTGGGTGAACGATCCCTTTAAGAGCCGTGGTCACTATTCCCTTTTATTGCATGGAGAAAAGGAGAATGGACATTAATAAATAAAGCTATTAAATATCGTCTTTGATATTGCGCTTAAAGGGACAGTTCACCCAAAAATGAAAATTCTGTCTTCATTTACTCACTCTCATGTTGTTACAAACCTGTATAAATTTCTTTGTTCTGATGAATATAAAGGAAGATATTTTGAGAAATGTTTGTGGACCCCATTCACTTTCATAGTAGGAAAAAATAATACTATGGAAGTCAATAGGGCCTATGATCGGTTTCGTGTTCAGCAGAAGGTTTGTAACAACATGAGAGTGGGAAAATTTTCATTTTTGGGTGAACTATCCTTTAAGAGCCGTGGTCACTATTCACTTTAATTGCATGGAAAAAAGCAGCATGGACATTAATAAATAAAGCTAATAATTATCATCTTTGATATTGCACTTAAAGGGATAGTTCATCCAAAAATGAAAATTCTGTCTTCATTTACTCACTCTCATGTTGTTACAAACCTGTATACATTTCTTTGTTCTGATGAATATAAAGGAAGATATTTTGAGAAATGTTTGTGGACCCCATTCACTTCCATATTAAGAAAAAATAATACTATGGAAGTCTGATCGGTTTCGTGTTCAGCAGAAGGTTTGTAACAACATGAGAGTGGAAAAATTTTCATTTTTGGGTGAACTATCCTTTAAGAGCCGTGGTCACTATTCACTTTAATTGCATGGAGAAAAGCAGCATGGACATTAATAAATTAAGCTAATAAATATCGTCTTTGATTTGCACTTAAAGGGATATTTCACCCAAAAATGAAAATTCTGTCATTTACTCACTCTCATGTTGTTACAAACCTGTATACATTTTTGTTCTGATGAATACAAAGGAAGATATTTTGAGAAATGTTTGTGGACCCCATTCACTTTTATAGTAGAAAAAAAACAATACTATGGAAGTAAATGGGGGCCACAGACGGTTTGGTTACAAACATTCCTCAAAATATCTTCCTTAATCTTCTCACAACATGAGAGTGAGTAAATGATGACAGAATTTTCATTTTTGGGTGACCTATCCCTTTAAGTAAAAAAATAGGGATTTTAAATCAACACAAAGGGGGAGTAAATAATGCCATTTTTCATTTTGGGGTGAACTGTTCCTTTAATGGCAAAATACGAGGCACGGCAAATCACGACTCTAATTTCAAGTTTACATGTTCAATCACTCACCCTCACCTTTCACTTCCTGTCTACATCTCTCCGCATCCTGTGCGGCCACGAAACCATTTGCTACGGAAGGGTACTTTCTCATTCCCCCCGTCTTTTTCGCTCGTCTGTCTATCTCGTTCCACGTCTCCCCTCTCCTCTCGCCGCACGGACAGACCCGAGTCGGTCTGAAGCAACGTTTTGAGAGGGTGGGGGTGCGGTTCGGGGGCATTTTCATTACGGTCAAATCTCAGGCCCGGCTCTTCAACGTGGCCTGTGCCACCGAGCCGACAGTTTAATCATACAAACAGCACTCCATTCCTATTTCCCCCACTCCCTTTCACACACTTCATAATTCCTCGCCCTACACTCTCCTATGTTTTGGGGGCTTAAAAATGACATAATCAGTGACTTGGATAAATGCCTGTTTTCCTTCCAACTGTAATCAGCCGGGGTTGACGCTTACAGATTTTTAAAGGGCCAGCTGTGCTTTATTTCTAGGTTCTACTACAGCTCATCGAGGACATGCATCTCTTCTCAATGCAGTCTAAACAGGCCGTGTAGACAAGATAAACACATTTATATAGCACATTTAACCGAATGGGAATCATCTTAAAGGGATAGTTCACCCAAAAATGAAAATTCATAATTTATTCATCCTCATGTTGTTACAAACCTGTATAAATTTTTTGTTCTGATGAATAAAAAGGAAGATATTTTGATCAATGTTTTTAACCAAACCGTTTTTGAGCAACATTGTATTTTTCCTACTATGGAAGTCAATGATGCTTCTGTTTCCTGCTTGATTACAAATCTCTTCTTTTGTGTTCAGCAGAACAAAGACATTTATAAATGATGACCGAATGTTTATGTTTAGGTGAACATAAACATTCAACAAAATACACATAATACCGAACAAATCTGCTTAAAAAGCTACTAACATGCATGCAGAGATAGGACTATCACAATGATTAAATAATGGTCTCATCCCGACCATAGTTTGACCATATCGCGATGATTTCAGATCACCGCAATGATTGCACATCTCTCTAAAAAACACAAGGGGGAGCTGCAGCACCTGTATAAATGAGACAGTAGCAGATTACTTTTAAATATGTGTTGTATTAAAACTTGCTCCCAGATAAACCTTGCAAAAGATTTAATTTAAAATAATCACAACAATGTGAGAAAAATATTTCATGAACAAAAAAAATCATCATAATCTGCAGCCAAAATTCATAATCGTGACAGCCCTATGCAGAGATTCATTAATATTCAATGGATAAATGCAAGTACTATGCAAACATTTTTCAATATGCTAACTTAAAAGGCGCAAATCCAAACAAACTACCGTGACTAACAATTTCAACAAAATTGAATCTGGTTATCAACTACACATAAAAATATATTTAAGATATTAAAGGTCGTTTTTGTAAACACAATACATTTCAAAAGCACAAAAAAAGATAATGTCTTGTTTAAACAGACCTTTAAAGCTTTAAAAATGTAAATATCACACATCCTTCTGTAAATCTGCTTTAAATATTTAACATGCACACACGTTCAGCTTGAATAAGGTGTGTTAAGGGAACCCTATTCTGTCTAAAGTCTTTAGCTTAACTAGTCACTTGTCAGATCACAGGTGGACCCAAATCAAATAAAATCAAAAAGCCGCATATCACGCCAGCAGAACTGAGCAATGCCGACAAATGCTTTTAGCAACTATTACTTCTGTGGGTAGACCACATTCAATCAATAACCAAGCAAATAAAAACAGCGGGCACTCGAATTATAGAAATGCTCTCAAAACGGGGAGACGGCAATTGAGGCACAGCTAACATTAAGACATTAAACATATAAGCCATGCCTTTGCACAGAGGGGAGCCGGACCACGCTCGGCACTCGTACAGTACAACATAAAAGAGCTTGGACTGTTTCTCTTCAAAGATAAGATAGGAAATTGGAGAAAAGCTTGTGTGTATATATTTGGAGTGTTGGAGCACTCGTGTGAGAGAGTTGGGCCCTGTTATTAAGCTTTAAGGCCTTTAAGGTAGCAGCCTAAAAGGTTTACAAGTACGTAAGGGCTGCCAGAAGGCTTTGTGTTTCTTGTTGTGGGAACTTGATAAAAGATCATTTCATTTTAACGCCTTCAGATGTTTAAAAAAGGACACAGCTTTTAAGATACGGTATGTATGGAAAAATTGACGACGGGACATTGAATTATTCGAAAATAATGCACACCCAAGCTGGTAATGCGGATTTTTCGCATCTGTCACTGCAATAAAAGTTTTTACGTCATTCACAAAAAATCATTAGGATTTTAAGTAAAGATCATGTTTTATAAAGATATTTTATACATTTCGTACAATAAATAAAAACTTTATTTTTGTGAGTGAAAGCAGTTGCTAAGACTTCATTTGGAAGGCGATTTTCTCAATATTTTGAGTTTTTTGCACCCTCAGATGATTCCATATTTTCAAATAGTTGTATCCAATCAGAATATTGCCCTATCCTAATAAATATCAATGGAAATATTATTGATTTAGCTTTCAGGTGATGTATAAATCTCAATCATGTCTTTTTGGTCCAGGGTCACATTTATGACTTAACCTCCTATAAGACATAAAAAAATTTGTTGTTTGCACCATAATACTTAATTCTGTGTAACTGGAACCTCTTGTACACAAACGTGGACAATTACACTGCTTTATGTTCAAAGAAAATGTTTGGTTATTATATTTATTGGTTCTTCCTAACCCCAAAATAGCTAGAAAAAAATCTGAAAAAAGACAAACCAAAGCTTGGGTCTTGGGAGGTTAAAGACCAAAACTAAGAGACCACAATAGGGGGGTTGTGTCATTTACAAACTTTAAAGTCATTTGTTTTGTAATATTGTCGTACTTTTAACAAATTATTTATCTGTGAGCTTTATTCTTTTTTTTAATTCACGTGTCCTCATAATCTTTAATCAAAAACACGATCTCTCTTTACTTCCGGTCATATGGTATGGCAAGTGGGCGGGGTCTGGGAGAAGATCGCTAAGATTAGCAATTAGCAACGTGACTCAACTTCAAACGATTCAATCAGATCTTGATGGACAAATTCAGATCCAGCCCTGGCTTATTTCATTTCAAAAGCTGGATTCACTCGGATATACGTCACCACGTGGAAAATAAGGTAAACGCTACTTCCGTTTCATGGCAACTTTAAATTAAAATCATGTTTCATAAAGATATTTTGTACATTTCGTGCAATAAAAATATCAAAATGTTATTTTTGTGAGTGGAAGCAGTTGCTAAGGACTTAATTTGGACAACTTTAAAGAAGACTTTCACTTTTTTTGCACCCTCACATTCCAGATTTTCAAATAGTTGTATCCAATCCAAATTTTCAAATATCAATGGGAAAAATTTGGCTTTCATGTAATGTATAATTTTTTTTATTTACCCTTATCACCCTAATAGTTTTTTGGTCCATGGTCACTTTTATGACTTAAAGACCAAAATAGGGGGATTGTGTCATTGACAAAAATTTTAAATATTGTGGAATATTGTGGCATTTATATACAAATACAAATGACTTTTCTGTGAGCTTTATTATTTTTTTTAAATTAATGTGCCTTCATAATCTTTAATCAAAAACGCAAATCTCCTCCCCTCCTCAAAACAATCTCTCTTTACTTCCGGTCATATAGACTCTTAGAACAGATGTGTTAAAAACAACACATTAGTGTTGATTCTGGGACAACACACTAAATGCGTTGTCCCAGAATTCACCCATCTTTGTGCTGTTATTAAACAACACATTTTGTGTTATTTTTTATACTTTTTTATACAAAAATCAACACAAAATGACACATAATGTGTTAAAATTACTCATAATGTGTTAAAAGCATAACACAAAATGATGTGAAAAAAATTAACACATCCTTTCTAAAAGTGTAATATGGCAGAAGGGCGGGGTCCAGGAAAAAATTGCTGCGATTAGCAATTAGCAACATGACGCAACTGCAAACGATCCAATGAGATCTCAATGGACAAAATCAAATCCAGCCCTGCCTTATTTTATTTCAGAAGCCGGTTTCACTCGGATATATACATCATGGGGAAAATTAGGCAATCGATACTTCCGTTTCATGACTATTTTAAATTAGTGGTCGAGAAAAAGGAGTTTCAAAGGCTAATTTGTAATCTATTCCTGCAATCTTGAATTTTACACCATTATATTACTAATAGTAGGTTAAGGGATTCCAGTTGATCCATATGACATGAACACCACTTATTTGTTTACTACTGTTCAAAGGAAAAGTTATCATTATAGGGTGGCCATTCGTGCCAGTTCTGCCGGACACGTCCCGAACAGGATTTCGGGTGCGTTCTCCGGAAGTCGCGTTGCTCAACCACATACGTCATCGAGGTTCTCACATTTCAGTTAAAATACATTAGAAAATTAAGATTGATTTCTTTTAAGACATACAATCATTGTAGTTTCATTCTTACCTTGAAATGTAACGGTTGCTTTTCTGAAACTGAACCCGAAATATTAAACCTTGATGACGTATGCGGCCGACCAACGCGACTCCCGGAGAACGCACCCGAAATCACGAATGGCCACCCTATATCATTATCATACTTTAACCTAGATATTTTTAATGCTGTTTTTGTTAAAACCATAGGCAAACGTTAATAAAAAGTGTTTAGAATTTGTTGATCCAAAAAAATGAACCGACCAAAATTTATAATATGATTCGTTTTGTGATCACTAATTGCAATCATTGTTTCCGATCCTAAGCCTAAAGATCAAAGTATAGTACATTTTTAAGTGTATAGGAGGGTCAGCGTACAGTGACTCGGTTTTGGTCATCAGAAGAGTGCGCATGTACTTTACGCGCACCACCGGATTTTAAACCCCACGTACATTGTACGTGTAGGTCGCGCATGCGCCTACAAGAGTGTGTAGCATTTAACCCAGGAAACATTGTTTCATTGTACATGTACGAGTCAGATAAACTAAACTTTGCAAGGCTGTGCATTCGACCGTAAAACACACTATACTCCAGGTTTCTTCTTTTTACAAACTGAAAAAAAATTCTTGAGAAAACAATAGCATTTGTTACAGCTTTAATTTTATTTAACCCAGAATAAATTCATATGTAAAACCCCTCAAACAAGAGAAAGCCAAGCATCACTAAAACAACAGCTTATGACACCTAAATCTTGTACTACCCAAGCCTACACCTGTACAGAAAGGGTTGGAGGTTAACATCTTATTGGGTCGTGGTGAAAATGTGTCCTTTATTCGAATGGGCGTTACCCTTCCCCGCTGTCCCCTCCCTTCTTTTCCCGCCCCTGCAGGCTTCTAACACGATTTACAGTAGTCAAGCCTCTCTGGCCAGCTTTGTGTTGAATTATGCATAATTGCTCTAGTGTACACTCGCACATGGCCTGGGTTGGCGATTAGCATAAAAGCTTTTTTGTTTTTCTTTTTTTCAAGGTGGAGGGGGGCTTTTTTAAACATTGTGTCACGGCGTATATGTTTAGGGGTGCGGTACCCTCGCTGGGGTGTCGAGCTATATATAATATTGTCTGGGTCTGCTAAAACATATGGGCTCCACAGCTGTTGTAAATATGCAAATATGGAACGAACACAGACTGGCTGACCCAGACGTAACACTTTGGTGCTAATACGCGCTTTAGACGTCTAGTCGACCCAGACAGACATACGTACTCCCCCCAAACCCGCATATAACCGATGCCAAATTTAAACAGTTACCCCCACCAAAATGACACATCTTAGCTACTGACCAATAACAGTAACCTTTTCTAGACAGCTAACAGCATTATTGGTTCTCATTAAAATGAATTATCCAAAATGTCAACAAATCGTAATATTTTATTTCAAACACAATTTTATTCAGTTTTTGCACAGCAGATAGAGCTTAACCAAACTAAACAAAGAAACTGAATTGAAATCGTCTAAACATCTATTTCAATACCCTACAAAAAAAGCCACTAACATTGTACACGGATATCTGCTCGACCGCTTAGAGACTAACTGCCTAAGCCCCTTTCAGATCTTCAGCTTGCTCGACATGATTGTAATAAAACAAGTGTGAAGTTTTGTATTGTAAGGAGGAACACAATGTTGCCCGGCGAGCGTTTGTGTGAAGGGTGCGGATTGTCGGGTCCCACGGCACAGCAGTACACCGGGGCCTACGGTGAAGAGTGTTGTGCATGCTAATGAGGTCATTATGGGAGGCTGTCTGGACCCGGGCCCTGCGAGTGAGGGATTTACGTGGTGGAGCCTAGCTAGACTACCCAGTCGCAGATGTCACAGATGGCACAGGCATCAGATGCTTTGTATGCCGCATTTTTCTCCCATTTCGAATGACAGAATGTAACCGTGGCTTAATGTAAAGGGAGACAGGCTATGAAAGGATATAAACGATAAACAAAATGTCTGCATATGCTGCACGCATTCGAAAGCAGTAAAGTGGCGTGAATTACGACTGGTGTGCTTTTGTGTGCTTGCCACGACCAATTACTACAGGGGAAATAAGCATATGCAAATAAAATGATCTAGAATCTGCATATAAGCCCTTGATGAGGCAGACGAGCAGCGTTTAAGGTGTCGCCATCTTGGCAGGGGGACAGCTGGCAGGCAGTGGCAGCCATTTTGTCGAAGGCACTGCCCGTTGGAGACGAGGCAGTGTGGCACACATCTATACGTTATGTCACTTAAGTAACATTTTAATTTTTAACCATCTGTTTAGCATTATACAAATTACGACTTCGAAAAAGACATCCCATCAAATGCCACATGCATAAAAGATAACTGAAATATTTTCTTACCATCATTGAACGAGTCGCTTCCTTCCCATGGAGCATCCACAGATAAAATGCTATCCATTGCATTCAGCAAAGCAATGCTTGCATTCATTCCACTTTTGCACCTTGTTTGGGGGTCTTTCACTTGACAAGCTTATGTTTGGCACTGCAGGTTTTTGGAAGCTTCCCTGTCAGGAGATTTTACATCTCTGAGCTCCAACAAGCATTTGCACCATCCTCCATTGGTCTGCAACAATATTAATACCATCAAATGCCACAGTCAAGGATGAAAACTGTTTTGAAGGACCTAAGGAAGGTGATCACTAGGCCCTACAAATCAAGGCGAAGTCCTTTTCCGAACCAGGGCAATTATCAAAAAAAATCTCTGGAAAAGGCAAAAAGGGTTCAAACTGTTCACTCATGCCAGCCCATCAAATGGAGGAAGACCACTAAAAAAAAGAAGGACTCTTCTTGATTTAGCGTAAAAGAGATCTCAGTCAAGCACTCATTCAGACAGTCAGGGGGAATGTGCACTCAAGGTGGAAAAAGAATCAAAGATGGGGAACAAAAAGACCTTTGACATCATTCTTCTACTTGTTCTCCAGCAGGCGATGTTTTATCAAGTGATGCTGGGCCTGAAAAGGCCCTCTGGCAGAACCACACACACTCTCTCTCTTTCGCATAAAGAACGTCATAGCTCTTGGACCTATCTTCAGCTGATGCGAGTTGACTGAGATCTGGTTGAGAGATAGAAAGCACAGTACACACGCTCCCATGGCTCCATGGCTGGAGGCAGCATTGGGCGACCCCTGGCAGCATCTCTTCTCAGTATTGATTTCTCTCCCTCCTCGTTGCCGAGGAGCCGGTAGCCGGCGGGGGAAGCGAGCCGCCTCGCCTGCCCACTCCAACGATCCCTGGCTGGCCCCTGCTGTCTTTTGGAGACCCGAAGATGGAGAGCTGGGACCGAAGGAAGAGAGCCCATGGCGGTCTGCAGCTGTGTTCACCTGCTCCGGGTTCACTCGTTCACCACGATCGCTACTCCCACTCTCCGTCGCCTTCTGCCAAAACAACAGCACGGGAGAGGGAAAACAAGTTTAGCTTAAGTTTCAGGGTTTCGCCCATCGCAAATGTCAATCCAGAGCTTTGATCAGGAAGATGTGCAAGGTGAATGTTTTGGCATCTGCTCTCAGTTAGTAATGTGAACTTTCTAACCTTGGAGTAAAAAAAAGCTGAGGCAGGAGATTTTTTGATTTAAGGATGTCAGTCTGAAAGAAACTGTCTGCCAAGTGCACTTACAGCCTTTATACTGATGCTTCCCTCATACGGCGTAAGAAACTGTGACTTTAAACTTCCTTTGCCGGTAGGTAAGCTACGATATTTACAACAGACAAGGAGAACATTTTCTTCTGTGATATCTAAACCTAAATTTGAAAAGGGATATTCCTTTTTGGAGTCCCAGATATATTGTATTTCAAACACAGAATATTTAAGTTAGCATTAGCAAATCTCAGGGTTCCCCGCCTTTTTACAAATGATTTTCTGAGTTTTTGTCTAACAATATTTGGAATAAAATGTAATTATAAAAAAATTATTCCTGATATATTTTCCATGACAACATACTATAAACCATCCCAAATGTTTAACCAATGGCCAAAATTACAATATTATTTGTAGAAAACTGATTAATAACCACTTTGCCTTATTAAAAAGTGGAAAAAGTTTGCTCTCAAAACAACGTTGGTTTAAAGTGGGTTAAGTGCTGAAAAGTGGGTAACTGAATGGGAATTGGGGGGTAGGGTGCAACCGAGGGGGCGAGTTGCATGTCTCAGACACAATAATACTATTCATTGGGTCCAGACATGGGTGTTAACACCCCTCTGGCAGCACACAATGGGGCTCCCTGGCATTGACACAGCCTCGCTGATATTGTTAGTTCAGGGCAGCGTTCGCCCGGCCGCGGGAGAAAGCGTCGGCATTGTGCCGGGCCGGCAGGACGGGCGGAGGGAGGTGAAAGGCGAAGAAAGAGAGAACAGTGTATCTGTCAGCTCAGAGGGAGAGGGTTGGGGAAGGGGGGCGGTTGGATGGGGAATTGGAGGGGGCTGGTTACCCCATGGCATTGGACTTGTGAAAAGAAAAATCCCTAAAAAAGAAGATGGGGGTGAGAAAAAGATTGCACTATAAATATTATTGAAGGGGGGACGGAGGGATCGAAAGGGTGCACAAGGAGGGATGGGGCCCGGGACCCGCTTTCAGCATTTAGATGCATTTCATGCCTGCCATAGTTACAAAGCACAGGGGAACAATGAAACTGTGTGGCGATGGGTAAAAAAGGGAAAAAATATTCAGGGAGCTTACAGGCGAGAGCGTGAGAGAGGGAGGCGCCGCTGCAGTCGCCTCGCGGTTGAGATCAGGCACTCTGACGTAGCCACCGTGAGAAGTACGTCCGCCAAGCTTCCCCCATCTTTACTCTATGTCCACGTGTGAAGTCAGATCTATCTATCTATCTATCTATCTATCTATCTATCTATCTATCTATCTATCTATCTATCTATCTATCTATCTATCTATGAATAAATATATACGTACAAAAAAATCAATCCATCACCTCGTGCAACAGCAAGGCCCCCGAGTTCGTGCATAACATTGCAGAGGTTTACAATCCAATTCTTTGTGCACTAGTGCAACTTTGACCCCAACTCAAAAAACACAATTAGTTCAAATCTTCACATACATAAATCAAACACATGGACACCCACAGATATTAAAAAGCCTGCTTCCATGTACACACGCATTTCCAAAGCCCTTTTGTTTCAAGGTATCCTTCCTCTCTGCACGACAGCAGCCCTGCTTTTTAAGAACACTACTTCATAAAAAGCTACCGTTTGTTTCCCTTCTGGTTAACACAGAGCATTTGTTCCCATGGCAACCTCACCTCCTCTTCCGTCTCTGACTGACGGCGGGGCAGCAGAGGTGCGGACCTCGCCGAGGACACGCCCACTCCATCTCGCTGCAGAAACACTTCCTCGCCCCAGTCAAACGGTTCATGAGAATGCGTCCTGGTTTTTCTGCGTCAGTCGCATTAAGATTATACGTTGGCTTTCAATTTGCAAGTAAACTTCTTTATCCCAAAGAGCAATATTACTAGACTCTACTGTTCTGCACTCACATAAGCAGGGCTGTTGTGTTGGATTTATTCATCACATCACTGTATTCCAGCCACAGTAGAGCGCAGTACACCACACAGTCGGCTAAAGCTAAGCTGTGAGCATCACTTGCTTTGATAACAGGCCACATTATTGGGACAAGATGTTTGATGTTGGGGCCAGATATCCCCTTAGTGCTGCGACAGAGATCACAAGCAACCGGCGTCGGCTCTGGATTTTCTAACTCCTTACTGAGACCACATGGGAGCTGTTCCACTCTGCACATCAGTGTGGGTTTCTCTCACACTGTTGTTTTATCTTTACGGACCGCCTCTCGGGCCAACATGAATAAGTAACCGTGTACTTGAGTCGAGCCATCGGCTTTGATGTGCCGGGTGCCGTTAGCCATCACTCAGGCTGGGTGAACTCAGGTCCAAGGGCTTGCTAGCTGGTGGGCTAACGTATCCTCTGTGGCCCGTGGGCAGGACCATTGTCGCAGTGGAGGGGATTACACCGGTGGGAGAGGGGCAGGACAATGTCACCCTATGGAGAGGGAGGGGCACCTTGATTCCTTGCTATTGGAGGGTGGTTAACTTTCCACTAACTCAATTACCTAAGCTGAGGAGTAACTTGGAACCAATAAAAGAAAGTGCAAACACCTGAGTGGGAGAAGGGAAACGGATGCAGGGCAGAGGGGCCAATAAGTCCAATTTGGTTTAGTGAATCTAGGGTTTTAAAATTGACTCAAACTCATAATTTTTTTCTTGTGTAAAACACAAAAGGAGATATTTTGAAAAACATTATGCTTTTGCATAGTATGTCTTGGTGTGAAGGTTAATTGGTTCTTGCGTACCTTGTTACCAACCACAACAGGATTGTAACTACTTCATGGTGACAGAATTGTCTTATTTGGATGAACTACACCAGGTCAACTTCTTCAAGAATCAAAAAGCTAACTGTGGGTCAACCTTTCCATAATAACACAGAAACCTGTTAACGTTTGAGGGAAGGGTTGTCTGAAGCGTGGCCAACAATCAATCAGTGTGTCCGCAACACATGCATGACCGGAGTCTTGCATAAACATAATTGGCTGGCTTGCCCTAGTTTCTTTGCACAAGGCAATCTGATTGGCTGACGCAATCGTTGGCGCATGAAAAGTTGAGAAATGTTCAACTTCTGCCACGAGCAACGGCATCCACAATCGCATGACGTCAACCATTAAAAGTTAATGAGAAGTGTTAACCCTTACGTCCCATGTGAATGTACTTTTAATGTTACTCTTCAGAACTTTTTAACATAAAACAATTATGGGGTAAAACATGCTCTATTGGGATGATAACAGTCACACATTTCACTTGAAGAGCTAAGCAAACATCTAAAGTACAAAATATGCCCTCCCTCAAACATAGCATCAAAGAAATTTCAGGTATGACTGACCCAAATGCTAGACATGACACCGATATGAAGCTCTGGCAAGTGACTTCCATGTATGAAGGCAAACAAGAGCAGAGGCGCTAGCTACCAGGCGTACTTAAGACTCTTTATGACCCTCAGTAGAGATTTCCTACACCCACCACCTTTAGAGCCTGACTAGCCCAGATCTCTGCTAGTTGTATTGATCAGGATAAGGAGGCGGGGTGGGTTTTTCTTCTGTACCTACACTGTAACGCGCCTCAGTCACTTGTCTGTGCTCTCCGACCCCTTCATCTCACTCATCAAGGTTAAAGAACTCTCCAGAACGAGGAAGAAGAGAAAGCTAGCATGGTGTTAGTTGTGCGCGGTGGAGGGGGAGCGGGGGGATTGTCACGATGATCTTATCCGTCTTCATGAAAGTGGCCGCCTCAGGGAGCCACTGTAAAAGAAGCAAGCTGAATAAGCCTCTCGCCTAAACATAATCACACCTCCCACTCGACGAACAGAAATAGGTTTACAAAGAGTCGGCGGAGAGGATCGGATGAAAAGTCTTAGGCTTATGATAAATGCTAATGCTAATTGCTCATGCTACAAGGAAGCAATCTTTCTCTAGTTGAAAACACCAGCATTGCTGGTCAACATCGCATGTTCTGGATGTGACTTCTAACCAACAAGCTCTTACTTGTTCAAGCGCTAGTTAGTCCAGATCTTTTTAAAAGACTCCTTAAAGCTGCACTCCATAACTTTTACTTCTCTATTGCAATCTCTGAAATTGCAGGTTACGTACGACAGCTCAAATTTTAAATCATTATTAAAAGTAACAATTACTGCATTTCTGTTTATTTTTCTAAAGATGCATCAGTACTAAACATCTCTAACCGATTATGCATGCCAATACCAATTACTAAACAGTTTGGTGGTTTTAAAGTTTATACTTTCTTGTAAATGGATATTAATTAATGACGCAATTTTGTAAGAAATCAAATAAAATTATTTTTGATTCAAAGTAACTAGTTATAAGCAAACCTGTTACTCAAATTAACATTCTTAACTCACATGAACTAAATTATGAATAATTTGCCCATAACTATCGACCGATGGGTTATAATGTGAAAAATTGCTTTTACCGGCCAACTGGACGATATATTGGTGCATCTATAATTTTTATCAAAAATGTTAAAAAGCTTTAAATAAATAAACATTCATCCCCACCTTCTTGCGAGGAGGCTCTGAACCCTTTCACTTTAATTGAAGCGCATCTGATCTATTACGCCGGCCAGGCTCTAAACAAAAGGCTATTTTGGGCCCCGGGAAGCTCACTACAACCCCACGCTGAATTAACATGCTGTACGTTTCCCTCATTGTGCCGGCTGATTGCCCCAATGCATCTTCTCGCTCAGCTAATTAAGTGAGTCTCTCCTTTGTCTTGCTGTACTCCAGGAGACTCCGAACAGAAAAGGGAGCAAAAAGAAGAGGGAGATTGCCAGCGCATGTGCTTGTTTATCAAAAGAATGGGGCTTATTGCAGGACAAATGTGCCATAAAAGAGTATAAACGGGACAAGGTGGGTGGGGAGAGACGGAAAGACTGTGACACAGTGGCGGAGTTTGTAATACGCCTTTAACAAGATGGCACCTTCTATTGAAGATGAAACTGGGGGTCTGTGTTCGCTAATGGACTACACGTATAGGGCCATAAACGTTTATTTAGGAGGGCGGACTGTGGCGAAATGAAAAACAAACGTGCAATTAAAAGACCATTATGTAAGAGTATATATAAACATCAAAAAAATTAAAAAGGGGGAAAATTTAATTAAAAATAAATAAATATGGAGTCTTATTGCAGCAAAACAAAATGGAATTGCAAATATATTAATAAATAAAAAATAAACATTCCTTCCTTCCATAATATACTGTACATAAATATTTTGTCATGCATTTCCAATCTCACGAGAATTTGTACATATTTTAAGAGTTGGCTAATTTGTATTAATTCGTTTGAAGTGAATTGTACAAATACGTACAATTACTATACAAATAATAATAATAACAAAACCTCACCTCTAAACTTGCCCCTTACATCGCAGCGGAAAAAACTAATCATAAAATGTTTGAATGTGGTTGTACGAATTAGCCACCTCATAAAATACGTACAAATTTTAATTAGATACACTGTAAAAAGCTGGATCAACATTTTTGATCAAATTACTTTAAAAGTGCAGTGTGTAATTTTTAGAAGGATCTCTTGACAGAAATGCAAAATAATATACAAAACTATATTATCAGTGGTGCATAAAGACCTTTTTATAATGAACGGTTAAGTGTTTATTACCTTAAAACGAGACCTTTTATCTACATACACCGGGGGTCCCCTTACATGGAAGTCGCCATTTTGTGCCGCCATTTTTCTACAAAAGCCCTTAACGGACAATTTTTTTACCAAGTTGTCTCCGACGATTACATGTGTCTGATGGCGGCTACCGTAGCTTCTCTATGTGTTTCAAAAGCAAGGGGGGAGCAGTGGACTAAGCCGTTGGTTGCAATTCACAACCTCACCACTAGATGCCGCTAAAATTTACACACTGCACCTTTAATTGGTAACACCTAAAAAGTGTGTTTCACTTTAGGAGAAATTGTTAAGTTGAAACCAATTGAAGTAATTTTTTAAGTTGATCCAACTTTTCACTTTTTACCGTGTAGCATTGACATAATACAGATACAACTGATGTATGCAATGCAGTGAGCATTTTTTTACTTAGTTTATGCCTCTTAAACATCAATGAACCGAGCAGAGGTCTCATGGCTAGTTGCTATGTGCTCTCCTCTCACTGTTGTTTGAAAGTTTTTGTTTTGTACCCTCGGCCCAATGCAGGCAATCTTACAGTTTATACTTTGGCCTTCAAGAGGAAGATGTAGTGATTCAACAAAATCTCCCCAAAATCCACCTCTGCAGTACACAAGCAACAATACAGGCTTCGTCTGACTCAATTCCTGCTAAGGTTTGGACAAGGCCACTAGCTTCACAAAAGCAGCCTGACTTTAAGACGAATGATGGGCATTTGGTTGAATGTAAACGACAATGAAGAAAACCAGGCATACAACAAACACCTACACAGATGCACACATTAGTGTTCACTCAATACTGCGTATTAGGAATCAGTGACAGTGAATCATATTTATAGTAATAAATAAAATAAAATCATTAAAAAATGTGATCTATGGAAAATATTCACACATGCAGATCACAATGCAATGTAAAATAAATAAATAAATAAATATAAATTTCTCTATTTATACACACATATTTAATGTAAATGTTTTATTTTCTATAATTTTATGTAAACGCAATATATATTTTTTAAACCAAGCACATTTCTATCAGGTGTCTACTTGTGCATGTGCACTCCTCTCGGTTAGCTTGTTAATTTGCAGAATCTAGGACTGTTGGTCTAGAACTAGACAATGGCCCCAATGTGACCGAAATTAGTGTCAGGGTCTTTTCACGCTGCCCACCCCGTCTGCATCTGAAGGCGGCTGTGTGTACACACGAGCGCTGGTCTGTCTGTGTGCACACACCGAATAAATGAGTTGCGCGTACGCATTGTCCGAGTACACAAGCCCAGTGTATATATTAGCAAAGTGACTTGACCCTGGAAGACTGCGGGCAGTGTTTTGGGTCGTGGGAAAAAGGGGAGACCTTCTTTCACAGCTGCTCTGGCCGTTGCATTGAAACCGACGGAGGCGCGGACCCCGCTGCCCCCCTCCCCGCTGGTCCCATTCACGTCGCAGCCTGCTGCCTTTTCATAACGTCCCTCGTCCAAACCGCCCTCCCTCCTCTCGCCCTCCACCCCCACCCCTCATCTTCATAAATATACTTCACTATTGAGGTGGTGTTTTGCATGGCAATGTGTCACTGAGGCCTTATACCCAGCGTGGCTAGCTATTCACTTCTTGAATCGACCGCTTCGGACGCACAGTAGTCGCTTTAAGGGATCCGCTGTGAGAAAACTTCACCTTTGATTAGCTTTTAATGAAAAGAAACATCAATCAGTTTTCTGGGCAAAAAAAATATGGAGTTTAATTTATGTTAGCATATGCTAACGCGACCAACGAAAGCCTCTCTTAACGCGCACCCCTCCCTAGCTCATTCTCTGCATTCATTAAAAGAGATTTATTTCCTATCCGGGCATATAATGCAAGAGGTATAATTCAAATGAACTTACAAAGCAAGCTATCGAGGCCCTTATGAATTCAGATCTATAAAGAATTTTCGTTTCATTTTGCGGACCGGAGGCTTTCAAACAAATGAAAACAACCACGAGTAATATATCTACGATTCGCTTTGGATCGCTGCATTCTTTACAAAAGTTTGCAAGCCTGAGAAAGCCACTTCATAAATTTCAAAATAAAGAAACTTTCAGATACTTTACTTCACAAAAGGAATCAAAGTTTATGATAAAAACTATTCAATTAATAAACACAGCCTTGTAATTGTAATAGATCACTAGAAAGACTCCTTAAGCTATACAAAGAGACAAATTTGAGATTTTTGTCATTGCCAAGGCCCCTGAAGGGGGTTGTGGGTGGTTGTTAGGGTGTCGATTGGTGGTTGTTTAAAGGGACACTCCACTTTTTTTAAATTAGGCTCATTTTCCTGCTCCTCTAGAGTTAAACATTTGATTTTTGTTTGTTTGGGGTCCATTCGGCTGATCTCCGGGTCTGGCGCTGCCGCTTTTGGCGTGGCTTGGCGTGGTCCATTGGATCTGATTGGACTATTGGCATCGCGCTAAAAAAATCACCAAAGAGTTTTGATATTTTTTCCTATTTAAAGCTTGACTCTTCTGTGGTCACATCGTGTGCTAGGACTGACGGGAAATTAAAATTTGCGATTTTTCTAGGCAGATATGGAACTATACTCTCATTCTGGCATAATAATCAAGGACTTTGCTGCCGTAACATGGCTGCAGCAGGCGCAATGATATTACGCAGTGCCCGAAAATAGTCCCTTGCTAATAAAAGTTACCAATCGCAACTTTAAATTTTCTTTCAGGTTTTAGTACACAGTGTAACTACAGAAGAGTCAAGTTTTAAAAAGGAAAAATATCGAAACTCTTTGGTCATTTTTTAGCCCGATGCTAATGGTCTAATCAGATTCAATGGATTATGCTAAGCTATGCTAAAAGTGGTAGCGACAAATCGGAGATTGGCTACATTGATTCCAAAAAGGTAAACATCTGTAACTCTAGGGGAGCTGGAAAATGAGCCTATTTTCAAAAAAAGTGGAGTGTCCCTTTAATGAAAAATGGTCAAAAATAGTCCTTAGCTGTCACTGGGGCAGTACACCTGTGCAGTTAAAGAGTTCATATTAGTACCTTAGAGGTATATACTGATACCAAAGAGTGCATATTAATACCTCAAAGGTACATAATGCTACCACCTAAATGGTACATATTAGGATTTCTTTAGAGGGTACTGTCCAAGTGACAGCTAGGGACAATTATTGACCATTTTATCCTGACAATGCTCTATTATAAATGTCTGTCTACGACTTAGTTGTTTATCTACCAGACAAAAATCTGATTGTTTGGGAAAATAATAGTACATATTTCCTCAGCTGCACTATTTGAGGTATCATTCATGTTCATTGCGAAAACGGTACATGACTGAAGTCATGGGTGAACAATATAAGAGTGATAATAATAATAACAACAATGATGTTTGACTGGTCTGTAGCTGATCTAAAGCCTTCCAGCTATGGGGAAATGTCTGCGTTTCCATCTCAAGTTTACCCATCAACATTTGAGCGGGTGTGAAATATCACAATCGTTCTGGTTCTGCCCGTGCGTTGTATACACTTCTAACCGAATATCAATAATTCCTGATACATTTTCAAATCTCTACTACACTAACAGCGAAATCTTCTGTGGCATTTACAAATGGTAATAGTGCAAGTCAACAGACGGCACATCTCGATATTCAGTTGTATAGATTTTTGTGTGCACATGTCGCCGAGAATTTGTTTATATATGCTGCTGCCTCTCTCCTACGTGAATCATTTCAGAAAGTGTCCACTGTCGGACCTCCCGTGTGTGTAATTTTGACTTCTTCTATGAAAGTGGGGGCTTGTCCAGGTACGCTGAGAGAAAGTAAAAGCACTGGTTGAAGGTGAAAGGTGGTTGGTTGGTATGGAGTGGGGGGGTTCATAGCCACAGGGCACTGAGTCCCCTCTGATCCTCTCTCTCTCTCTGATTCTCCAATTCAATTCTTCCTCTGGGCGATCATGATCTAGAACTAGGCCAATGTCACAGACTGTTTTTCTGGCTTTAAGGAGGGGGGAAGAAAGACTTTCTTTCTACAATTTTTGACTTGAGCGTCATTTTGATGACTTTAGGCAACCTTCCGCTAGCATTTTCACAGTTAGCTATTTAGCACAGCGACGTGGTTGCACCATGGTGTTCTAGCCTGAGAATTTGTACATATTTTACAAGTTGGCTAAATTTAAAAGTTAATCATGCAAAAACGTACGATTATAATGGAAACCCTAACCCCAACGCATAGGGACAAAAATTTTTGAATGTTTGTCGTACAAATTAACTATCTCGCAGTGACGGCCAGTGACTTATTTTTTCGAGGGCGCACCATGTGAAGTTGGTCACAACATGTATGTAGCCGTCATGTGTGTGGTTCGTAATTTCAAAATATATGTTTGTTGCGTCATGTAAGCCATGTGCATTACGTGTCTTGTCAAAATAAGTGCCAGACGCGTTTGCCAGATACTCGCATAATCTCATGGGTTATCAGAGTTTACTGTTAAGAGAGTGTCTTGCGTGTATTTTGTGAACGTGAGCGTCTCTTTTATCATAAGTGGTTTTGACGCGTGTGCAGCAGGCTTATTTTGACAAAACACGTGATGCACATGGTCCCAATGACGCAACAAACATATATTTTGAAAACACGAGCAACACACATGACACTTCGAACACTTATTTTGAATTTGCGCCCCTCGGATGAGCAGTCACGAGCCGCCACTACTATCTCGTAAAATACGTACGAATTGCCATGAGATAGCGTTCACTGTAAAATAATTCAGTAAAAAATTACAGTGTTACTTGCTATGGTAACTTACCGTATATTGAAATGTATGTTATTTACTGGCAACATTTTGTTCAAAGTTAAATGAACATTAAACATGTACAAGTCTTTGTCTTTGTCAGTAAAACTAAAATTACAGTATCAAGCAAAACATTCTGGGAAACAAAATCTGAAGCAAAAAACAGAAAAAGGTTGATGAGGACGCTTCGATAGCATTTAGCTTAGCCCCATTCATTCAATGGTACCATTTAGAGTTTAAGTTAGAAGTCCAAACACATCAACGTTTTTCCTATTTAAAATGTATTTAACTTCGAACAAACTCTTGCCAGTAAATAACATAAATTTAAATCTACGGTAAGTTACCGGCAACCAGCTGCAAGTAACACTGTATTTCTAAAAAAACGTACGATTTTTATGGAAATCTTAACCCCAACGCACAGGGACACATTTTTTTGAATGTTTGTCGTACAAATTAGCTATTTCGCAGTGACGGCCGGTGACTTATTTTTTCGAGGGCGCACGATGCGAAGTTTGTCACAAAATCTATGTAGCCCGTTATGTGTGTGGTTCGTAATTTCAAAAAATGTGTTTGCCGCGTCAAGTGAAATTTGCATCATGTGTGTTGTCAAAATAAGTGCCTGCTGCAAACGCGTTAATGATAAAAGAGACGCTCGCGTTTGCCAGATACTCGCATAATCTCATGCATAATCAGAGTTTACTGTTAAGGAAGTGTCTTGCGTGTATTTTGTGAATGGAGCGTCTCTCTTATCATAAACGGTTCTGACGCATGTGCAGCAGGCACTTATTTTGACAAAACACGTGATGCATTCTGTAAAAAAAAGACTTGTTAATATTTAAAATTTATTTAACTTTAAACAAACTCTTGACGGTAAATTACATAAATTTAAATCTACGGTAAGTTACCGGCAACCAGCTGCAAGTAACACTATAATTTCTACAGAATTTTTTTACAGTGTTGGGTGTTCAAAAAGCCTGGGAGTAAACCACAAAAGATGGGTCTGCTATTAAAAATAAACACAACAACAACGTAGTATAGTCTCGGTGAAGTAATCTGAGAGTATAAAGACTTATATATATTTCCGCGAAATGATACAGTATGAAATTATATGAACTGCAGTCTTTTACGGACCGTTTCTGACTCACTCGCGCCACACAAGAGTGCCATAAAATGAGGCTACTTTCTTGTGTGGCCATGTTAGCTCTCTGAATACACTGCGTGGGAGAGAGTGGGTGAGTTTGAGAATTTCGTGTAAAGGCAAGAGAGGAAAAAAAGTGCTCATTTCTTTTTCAATCTGTGTTTCACAATGCATGTGTGCCAAGAGAATTGCAGCTAAAGTTCACATGGGGGAGGGAAGGTACCTGCCCCCATCTTGCAAAACCCACTAGAGCCAGGAGGAGAGGGGGGGGTGGAAAAAGACAAAATGAAAAAAGTGCCATTGAACTCTGACTTGAGATTGTGAAGGGAAAGAAAGCGAGAGAGTGAGAGTCTGAAGAGGGTTAGAAAGAGGGCTTTAGGTGGGTGGGAGGAGGGGGATATGGAGAGGCTGATGAAGGAGAGAGAGAGGAGAGAAAAAGAGAGAGAGAAGGGAATTAGTAAGGTGAAGGACTGAGCCACCCTCATAGCCTTTCCACATGAGCACACCTTATATACACACACACCACCGCCAGGACTCCTGCAATATTTTAAAGGGATAAAGGTGTGAACAAAAGAATTAAAATATATATCACACAAACGGCCTTCCCATCTCTTGTCCGGCAAGAGTGTGGAAACAAATTGGATCAAAGCATTATACGGAGAGGGGTATGAAAGGGAGTGGGCAAAGGGCTATGCTGGAATGATATACAGTATATAATCAAAACTTTTATGATTCGAAAGTATTTAATAAATACACTAATATGACTGATATATTTTTTTAACTGCATGTCAATATGATCCTGAGCTACAATTGCACATTTTATAATTTTATTAAAACAAAGATCCAACAAAATAAGAGGAGACGATAGAGATGGAAACAAAGTTATGGTTTGTATGGTGGAGTAAAATTAGAAATGCAGTAAATTTTGTACCATCTACTTTCTTCCTGTTCCCGGATGAGACATAAATCTGAGCTTTGAAATGAAACGAGTTAGCCAATGCCTTGCAGGATAAGGCTCTGACTGGAGTCATGTGACATAAGTCTGCTTTACTCCTTACCACCAATGAGCAAGGGCAAACGCTGTTGCCATAGTAATCTCTCCTATGTTTGCTATCCAGCATTTTTTTGGGGGGAAGAAACACGTTTTTTGTGTCAGTCGGCATGAATGATTTATCGCACAAAAAATGCCCCCCAATATAAACATGAGATCAAAGCGCAACACTGTAGCTACTCATCTCCAATAATTTTCTTATATGCAAAACTTATGGTAATTTATTGATGCTTAGAGTAAATACATTACTGCTTCAACTAGGCACGAACGGTGCACAAAATCACATTCTGTGCCAGATCTTGTAATGTATTCAGAATACGTGTATAAACATATTTTACTATTAAACAGATCTGGATGCAACCTCATGTAGAGTGAAAGTCAAGGTCGTATGGAGAAGACATCACTATGCCTTTAGGGGCCACTCACCTGATCTGTGGTCATTTGATTGCCATATTTTGTCATTGACGTGTAGCATCTCAATATCTTCTTCTTCCTGCAAAATAAAATATGACTGCTTAGTAAATTAAGTTTAAATACATAGCCTTTTTATTAAAATTTTATTTTTTGCTTCTTTGTGTGGTCCATGATCTGATGAACATAGCCAGAATTATAACTGGAGCAATAAGTAAACAAACTGCTTTTCTTTTTTTACATGCATCCAAAGGTGGTGGAGGGAACTTAAAAGCCACTTGAATTTAGTTCACTCTCTTTGTCATGAGGATTCAAAACATAATGAGATACTCAAATATTGTAAAAGAAAAGAGCAGGGTAACAAAAAAGTAGATGGTAAAAGCTTATTATGCAATAAGACCCCAGATTAATCTACTTACATAATCTCTAGAAAGCACCGCTATTTAATATGTATTTTTGATCCCAGATTTAATTAATTTCTTGCAAAGAAATTTTTCCCTCACACATGAAGCTTATATTTAAAACAGATAGGTAAAATATATTAAACGCTTTAAGGCTCCAATAATGAAAAACTACACTAATATGAAAATTTAATTCGCTAATGCTTTTTTAAAACAAAATAAACCTAAATAATTTGCCAGAAGTGTGCTTTATAAACATAAGTACATGAACAAAACTTTCTTTACTCCCATTTTTTCAGAACATTATAAACTATTTAAAAAACTACACGAATACATAAAAAAGGCACAACCACTCTATTTTAGATGCTCAACATGCTAATGCTAATCGAGCGTAATTAAACCGAAATTGAATTGGGACCATGTGCACACTAAAGTTTAGGGAGGTGAAAGAAGACACGAGTACTCTTTTATACAGGTAAAGGAATGTGCATGGATACTGTTGTGAAACGAAAGTATAAAGAGTTAAATATAACGAGAAAATAAACCGTATTTCGCCGTTAATTGTACACTTTTCGTTTTTACCTCAGAATCAGTAAGCTGTCTATAGGCAGCATTTTTTATAAATACTATAGGAGCATAGCGAGGTAGATTATTTTTGGTTTTAAGGCGTCTATGGTTTTCTAGGTAGTACAATATTTTTTAAACAAATCTGTCGAGCTTTTCAATAATTATTTTTGACATTTAACGCCATGTAAAATAAATATTTTCTTAATATAAAAACAACTTAAGTTCTCATTAGCATTGTCAATCCCACTATTTGGACATTTTTACATTTGGGTACATTTGTACAAAACATTTTGATATTTTAAGGATACCAACAAGGCGTTTTTTTTCTTTTATAAATGAAGCAAACTGGCTTCTCTAAAGCAATTTTTAAAGCTTATATACTGTAAGCTAAGCCCCCGTTTGCCTTCAAACGACGTTTTGCGAAAACATTTCATATTTCCCCTCATGATAATTGTTAGAAAACCCGGAGGAAATAACGTTTGAGCAATATTTTGATACACCGCTTCAGGAGGGCCCTGCAGGCTCATTCAACCCGACTAATATTCAGCCCTAAAGATAGAGAGTTTAAAATGTAAAATATTTTCATATACTGTACCGGGCTCTTTTAAATCTGCCAATGTACGAGTGCAAATAAAGGATGAGTTTCGTTTCCATTTCATTGCTTGGATCGGAGGCCGTTGCTAAGCTACCACACTCAGAATTCATAAGTTCAGAGGAGAAATGATTGACATTTGCTTTTTGAGGTAAAAACGAAAACTGAATAATAATAGATTAAAGTCCCGTTTTATTGTGAGTAACAGTAGCAGTTTGAAACCTGTAATCTTTGTGAATTAAATTCATGACAGCAAGAAATTCAAGTTAAATAACGCTTTAATTGTGCATAAAGAATACAACGTCACTGACACTGATTTTTAAAGGCAAACGAAACTCATCCATAGCACTGCTGCCATTTTAAAAAGTCAGCAGTAAAACAAAAGAAAAAACAACAGAGATACAGTATGCACAAGGAATTCAAATAGAAATAAAAACGTGTATAATAATAGTAGGCTATAATAAATAATAATGCATGGCTAATGTGTTTTATATTTCTTAGATGTGTATGCTAGGTTTGCTAGGAGTCAACTCAAAACTGTTTACAAATTATACAGAGTGAATGGAATAAATTATATTAGCACTTGCCTGACTGTAAATTAGCCATGTCAACATATGCATGCTGTCTAAAAGCAAGCAGTATATATATCTTAGAAAATATTCAAGCTAAAACCCTCTTAAAAGCATTAATTTATAGCCATTCATAGTCAGTAGCAAATCCACAACAGTATACTGTGCATTTTGATATCAGTGATGGTATTGCAGAATCACACTGTATATACAGTATAAATATATATGCCTAAGAGCATTATAAATTCAGGAACACAATATTTGATTGTAAAACGATTAATTAAAATGTATATAAAGGTACATTGTTTAACTGTGTATAAAAGGCTGTCACTTTATTGACACTAACTTACTTATCAGGAACAAAATAAATTCAATAAAAAACAAATTCTTGAAATTTAAGACGAGCCCCTGCCAAACACATTCATATTTTAGTCTGAAGTGAAAATGAGATGCAGAGTTGGTTACATTTAATTCAGATTAGTATTAGAAGTAGACAATGGCAGTGGTGCATATGCCAGGTGCTAAGACAAGACTCCATCTGCTGGGGCCCCTAACACAGGACCAGACACATATTAATGTGGGAAAATGTCTGGTGCCTCTCAGACAGGCCTCTCGCTGCAACTCAGACTCTATTTGTGTCATGCATCAATTACACATCTGTGACCACCTCCTTAAATTTACACATCTTATGACTTTAACATTTGGGGACATGAGACTACAGCAATGCTTAAATACTGTAAACTCTCACTGCACTTTTAGACTTCAGATATTCCCATTGAACACACAAACATAAATTCTATTATTGCGTTAATGCACATAAGAGAATAATAGACTTAAAGACTAATGTCTATACAAGTGTAATGGTCTAATATATTTAAAGCTGATAGAGCTAATGTCTAATATTCGTTTTAACCTTGTATTTATCATGAACACACATTATTAAAAAATGGCCATGCGTGATGTAGCACCACGTCTGAGATTACTGAATGACAGCCACTCAGGGACATAAATTTCCAAAAATATTGCGTCCCATTTATAAAACAATAACTCGATAGGCCTGCTGACAGACACGAGCCTATAAACACCAGAGTGGTTATCAGAGGCACAGGCCTTTATAGTTAAATAAAGTCTACAGTACGCTACACATTTTAAAATAAAAAGAACTGTGCAGTCACAATGGCTGCATGTGTCATAGAATGATGTCATAAGCAGCAGTTTAAAATAGCATTAGGACCTCATCTATGACACCACAAATGATGTGACAGGATTTAAAAAGCAAAGAAATCTTAAAAAGATACAATAACCCCAATAGTGGGCTTTATTTGGATGTTAAAAATCAATGTTATATATGCTGTTTATTATGTCACAAGGTTTAAATTGACACACTTTCTTTCATTGGAGTGGTACACTTAATTTTTGTTCCTTTATGGGTATACACAGTTTGAAATGTTGTACTTTTTGGGGTAAAATTGTATAACCTAAGGACCTATTGTGTACCAGTTAAATGTTAGGGGTACAAAACATTTAACTGTACCTTATAAGGGACACAATGTTCTTATGTACCCAAAAAGGAACAACATTGTATTATGTTTTTTACAACTAAAAAAAACATAGGGTACCACCTTGTACCTTCTTTCTGACAGTGCAGGTGTACAAAGAGGACGTCAATCTTTTACTTCTTAAACCTTTTTATAGTTAATAAAGTACATTATTTATATTTTACAATAAACAACATTTACTCATTAACGTCCAGTTATGGCAATACAATACGACAAAAAGCACCACACACACACACACACCTCCAAGGGTTGACTACGCGTTCCCATATTATATGATGACCACGTGACGCACAGGATCCGACCAATCGGATGAAACACCTCGATTAACCGATTCCTGTCATTCCGAATTCATACACCATTACCATCACCTCTACGGCGGAATGTTGCCCGACACAAACACACTTCAGACTGAATACAAGACTATATGATTTAAGATACGGAGGAACTCTCCGCGTCAGCTTGCTGCCTACGTACCAACGCACCAAAGCATCCCTATAGCTGGAGGCAGATCACAGCATCGCCACACGCAGCGATTAAAATCTATGTTATTCACACAGTACTAGCTATTTTTCAATATATCCAGACCCTCAAAAGCATTAACACAACACACGAATCGCATGCCTACCGGAGTGGATGCTCTTTGTAGCGGACATCGCCGTCTTCCCATACCCCGATGTTCTCCGGAGCCCCTCATGTTTTAGGCTTGATCCCCTCTCTTCCCATTCAAAAGCGCTCCGAAGTCTTTGGATTAGTTTATACATTCGGTTCTCTAGCTTTATGATATCAGATAAACTCATACAGCTAGATAACCAAAGAGAAAAACTAACCCGTGGCTCTTAAAGGGACCGCCGCGTACGCCAGATGCAGCTCGTGTTGTGGTCACATGGAGCTATTGCATTCGCTGCTGCGCGTGCAGAACCGATACAGTCGCACTCGCTCACTTGCGCGCACACACACATACATAGACACACACGTGGGCTAAATAAGCAGTCTGTATTTGTGACGATTATGGAATGCATTTGATTTCTGTTTTAAAATTTGGAGTCCAACTTCATCAAAATTTGAACGCACTGGTGTAGCTATTTGAAACGCACATTTGTGATGCAGTTGGCCTGGCAACATAGAGGATTGCTAAGACGTCAAAGGCCAAAAATCCTACGTACAGCTTCAAAACTGTCAACGATACGTTAAATGAACTCAACACGTAAAATCTCCAAAATGTGAGCTCCGTCCACATGAAACTGGGTTGACATTTAGACATGGCTATAGTGTCGTAGAAAAGTGGTAGATATTTACAAGTTCTATTTCATTTCTAATTAAATTAAACCCATTTCTAAAGACTAATTGATAAAAGAGGGACGTAAAAAATCTAAAGCAGAATTACGCATAATTGTATCTATATCCTCATTGATACATAACCATGTTTAGGCTTTGGGTTATATTGATAGGCCTACACTTGGTATTTGGAACGGATTTATTATACTTTTATAAACTCATAAATTAAAATAGCCTACTAAAAGATTTCTAATGCTTTACAACTGCATTTCAACCAGCTTTGTACACATTAGCCTATATTTGGCAGAATTGCATTTCAGAAAATCAGGTGACTTCAAGCAAATATTAACAACATTAAGCAAGCAAATAATGCTAACAAAATCTCTAAAACAGCTTATTGGTGCATATTCTTGGGTATGTACGTCTACATCTAAATCAATGAAAATATTAAATAAGTATTAGTCTATGGACTATTGCCCAAAACATAAGGTAAGCAACGGAGTTAACTTACAAAAAAAGAATACTCAACTTTTACACATAATATGCAATATAACAACTTTACACATAAAATAAAAACGAAAGGTACCGGGTTTAAACGTTAAAAAGTTAATTTTGGGCAACAGAGGATAAACATCATAACTCTCAAACAATTGAGCGTTTATTGTCACAAAGAAAGATACTCACAATTTCATTTCCAATTTCAAGTCCATTTCCCCGAAAGAGATCTCTTAACGTTTTCCCCAATGTTCACTTGCTCAAACACGAAATCAAACATCCATTTCATTGTAACGACAGCACTCACAAAAAGCCTCTGTATATCTCTGGCAAATAAGATTTACGCCGTTTCCAGATGCCTTTTCGATGCCCTCGCCATTTGTGTGCTAAAGTAAACCCCTTAAAATGAAAATAAATTGTCTTTTGGTGAAATCGTACAGCTAAAAAGCAACACGAGTGAGCGCAAAGCTCCGACAGCAGCACTGAGGAGGTGAAGATTGAAGTGAGGGGCTCCTCTGGGCAGGGCCACGGGGGTCACAACTGTGATGTCACCAGCATTAACCATTAATGCTTATTGATACACATGACTGAACAGGGTTGGAGACGCGCCCGTGACCGTACACGGTTTAGTACATCCTGCGTTTTACGATTTGATTTTTATGCCAATTAGGCTAAAGAATCCTTATAGTTGAAAATAATTAAATATTGACTAAAATATAGCCTATACTAAAAATCTTAAACAATTAAGTTTAATAAAAAAATTCACATACACATATAATAAAGCTATTCGTTTTATATCGTGCTTATGGCCTACAAATGTTTATGCATTTTTTATCGAGTTAATTCCAACCAGTTGTCAATTTATCGTAGCCTACATAGCAAGATTAAAACAATATTAATAGTTTGCTGTGAGAAAGTAATGGGATTTACTTATGAGATACAACGATGGGGAGATTATTGCAAATGCAATTACGGTGTTGCGTTGCTTAACTTGCTATTTCGTTAATACATGCGTTTCTTTGTCTGTTGTAACCTATATACAATAGAATTTTTGTACAACGTTTATGTAAAATAAATGCAAGATAATATAAAATAATTTTATATTTAGTTTGTGTACATTTACTTGTGTAAGGCACGCTGCATCCATACGCAGTTAAAGTGATTTTGCAGTTGTGGCTAAATAAACGTGCATTGGTTTATTCGTAGCTTTTAACGTTAAACACTCGAATAGATGCATTGCACGAGACCATCATCTTTGATATTTTTCTATGAAGATGCCTGTTAGACTTGTAATGTAATTCGAAATGTGGTCTCGTGTTGTATATTTCATCGTAATGTAAATGTTTAAATAACGATGAAGTGCAACAGAGTACCAAAATTATTTAAGTAGGCTATATTTTGCAAAGGGTAAAGCCCAAGGAAATGCATAGCTGGAAAACAAATATGTTCTGATACAATAAAGGATCCTTAAAAATAAAATGTTAAAAATATGCAAATATACCTGCAGACAGACAAACAGATGGAGTCTCTCTCTCTCTCTCTCTCTCTCTCCTGTCTCTCTCTCTCTCTCTCACACACACACACACACACACACACACACACACACACACACACACACACACACACACTTGGCTATAGGCCAATGCTTGTTTTTTTTTCATTAAAATATATTCCCCAGTTCATGTGAAAATGGGATCTCCCGGTTTCTTTATGTAAAATAGAACGGAATGTTCCATTTATAAGAGAAAACACGACAATATTTCGGGATTGGTTTAATAACACTTTCGTGCAAACTCCAAAGCAATGACAATCTGACATTTCAGCTTAAATGTGTGTTTTAAATTATGGAAAAACGAATAAGCTTTGTTATGAAAGCTACAGAAAGCTAACTTGCAAATATTTGCAGAAAATTAGGGCAACTGTAAATTTAAGTCTCAAAAAGAGTTTGGCCTTAGGATGGAAATTCACTGTTACAGTTTGCTACTTCAGGTGAAAAGACACTGTTTGAGCAATAACTAATAAAACCTGTACACTTACACCAATTTTGAGATTTGATTTTATAAAAAAATCTCTCGGGTCTTAAAAATCTTGGTGTATCGTTTTGCTTAACCTTAAGGCAGAATAAGAGAAAGCAATAGGAAAACAGTAATGGTATTAATGTTTACATATACATTTTAAGGATATAAAAGTCTTGTTGACCTCGCCAATAATTAATGCATGTAAAAGGTCATTGAATTTAGTTACAGTTTCATCAATGGCATTTGTCCAAAAAATTTCTTACTAAAAATATTAAAAAGTCGCAGTAAAATACAGTGAAGCAATAAATGAGGCCGTTTTTTGAACAAGTATTATGTTACTAGAATCATGAAATAGATTAAATTATTTACAGCCTTAAATTTAACTTGATGAAATAGCCAGTTTTGTTGTTTTTCAGAAAATTTTTGCTTTCATTTTGTGCAAATATGGGTGTAGCAAACAAAGCTCTGTCTCTTTCACATTCACACACAAAACAAAGAGAGAAAATTAATCATGCAGAATACACTGCCTGGGCACGCGCAGAAACAGTTCCTTACTGTCTAGGACTAGGTTAATGCATATATGGGACGATCAATGGCAATCGTTATAATTTACCATTTACAGTCAAAACCACTAAAAAGATACATTTAAACAAAAAAGAACATCTATTTTTTCTATGTTTGTTTCCTTTAAATATTCTACGTGTTAAAACAGTTATACTTTAATCATAAAGCTTGCTTAGCACCCCGTGTTTTTTGCAACCGTATTTAAGAGACAAGCTATTCAAAAGGCATTTGAGCAAATAATTGTGTAAGTTTCAAACATTCGTTTATTTAAAGGTGTCATGTTAATTCTGACAATACCCACAGATTTCTTATAATACTATTCCTTGGCTTAATATATGTAAATGCGACTGTGAGAGCCTCTATGCACCTCACACCTTCCATCTCAGGCTTTGCCAACCTCCACCCTCTGTCACACAAACACACACACACACACCTACACACCAACACACACACACCTACACATGATTCAGGCACTCCCGCCCTTTGCGTCATGTCCTGTTTCAATAATGAGCTTCTCACCATATACAATCGCAGACTGCAATATAATGGTTATATAATGGTATAACAATTCATGACTATACAGCACATAATTTGGATTATACACCTAAATAAAATACACCAAATATTTAAAAAAAAATCATGTTTGATATTATAAGCTACAGTAATTCATTTTACATAAACCCTAAACGTTTTCAAAATAAATTAAATAGGATGATGGATGAGAATGATACTCTTTTTTTAGGTGTAATTTGTATCATGCTTTGTGATCTGGTTTATCCAAAGGCTCGCTGTCATTTAAGGGAAGCAAAGCAAACAGGTAGATGAGAACTGTCCTTGGTCCTGAAGTTCAGCACTCCACTAGAGTTCTTATAAAGCTTTTACAATCACGAGCTTCACAAATTAATTGTAGGATATGTCTCTTTTTGACTGGACATTTTTATATCACGTTTTATACTGAATAAATTAATTCATTACGAGACTTTAGTTAATAGAAATAACGTAACTTGTGAGTTTATCTGCTGTATTATTTAACATAAAGATACTTAAATTATATCTAAATCCATGCATTGTACAAAAGAAAAATATTTTTTTAAGAACAATAACGAGACGAAACAGATTTTTTAATTATCTCCTTTGAGTGTGCTATTTTTATTAGCATATTGAAAGTCGAAAAAACATCTGATAAATCGGTTTAAGAAATCGAGATGTGAATGTTTGTGTTGAACATGTGATTGCAATTGCAATGGATCGTGTTGCTTTAGATTATTAGCCAAAAAGATTTTACCGCCAAACGTTTTACACTAAATTTAGTAAGCATATGCCTATTAAATTAACTCTAAACACTACACTTAACATTTGTAAATGCTCTAACAATTTATTACTGATATATTTAAACATTGAAGGGAAATTAAACACACACTGTTTATCTGTCAAATCTTTTATATCTTACATGTTAGTATAGACGGTGATGATCTTTATTTTTTTTAATGCCTAGAAAATATATGAATCTATTTATAATTTATCATCCAATGAGAATCAACGAACAAACGGGCCTTCCTGTGTTAACTACTGATGTTTGTATATGTAGGGTATTTGCATTGTTTTACGGGCATGGCGAACTTTAAAATATGTTTTTTATCATTTATTGTTATTTAAAAATGTAGCTTTAAAACATCTGAAAATAATAGGCGTATTAAAAGACATCCTTCAGTTTTTTTCTATGAGGCATACAAATACAAATGAGACTGTAAAGAGCACACGCACGCACTCACTCACGCGCGCTCGCTCTCTCTCTCTCTATCTATCTCTCTCTCTCTCTCTCTCTCCCTCTCTCACTTTCTCTCTCTCTCTCTCTCTCACACACACACACACACACACACACACGCACACACACAGCAGCCTTATTTCAAAAGCTTGTCCAAGCACCACGGACATCATTTGCAAGCACATATTATTTTAAAATAAATAAATTACAAAAAAATGAAATAAATGTATAGCACACAATAAAATAAGTTCTTAAATAGTTGTATCTTTCAGTCTGTTGTGCCTTGGCATAATAGTCTAGAAAAAAGCTTTGGGGCCTTTTGTGGGCTTCCAGGGATCCTCTTGGTCTCTATTGTTGGCCGCTCCAAAAGCCTGATTAATTAATTTCACACTGTAGCTCCGGAGAAGATTTTCCCACAAATAAGCGACCGAGAGAAATTCAGCCCTAAGAAAGAAGTCAACATCAAGTTCAACAACGTGCGGCCTGCTCATTATCATGACAATAACGTCTGGGAGCGCAGAAGTCTTTTTAACAAGAGGGTCTGGCGTCAATACACTCCACCTCCCGGACCCCAGAACATTTTCCCAGGCTCCTCAAACAATCGCACAACTGTTTGCTCCCCAGGCTCGCCTAATGATCACTTCATACGACGCTCAAAAGATGATTTAGTTAAAATACGCCACATTAACTCTGACAAAAGAAAACTTTTTTTGCCTTTAACAAAACACAGCGCGAGAATCATTATGTAAAAATGTTAAAAAGTAAATATATAGAAAAGAAGGGTAAAATAAAAAAATGCAGTTTTGAACAATTTAAGCTATACACCCAATTTATATGCTACTTCATTTACACGTCAGTTAAAATGAGTATACTCTATGCCTTTGCTTATCCATCACTACAGAATCTAATCCACAACCAAATGATAAAACTTACAAAAGTATACCAGCCTTTGTCGCAATGCATTTACAGGTCAAAACAAGAATGATGAACTTTTCCTCTGAATTTGGTTAAAGGCACATCCACGACACTACGATGTACACTGTGCAACAAGATAAAGTATTTTATTTCGGAGCAATTACTTACACACAATCGTTTGCCTTCATCTGACACCGCATTTTCGGATGCACAACGTGTTCTGCCAAGTATCCAGTTTAACCACTCCGGAAGACTAGGATCCAGTCTATAGTGGATCTCAATGCAACGTGAGCCCGGCGTGTAGTGGACGTGTGCAGAAACTCAAGCAGCTCGCGCGCAAACAGCTCTCGGTTGTGAATTGATGAGTTACTGTTCCACGTGCGTGATCTATTTAGTGTTACGCCCCTCTTATCTCGCTCTCACGGTTGGCATATGCGCAGAATAAAGAAAAGGCTTGCAGATTTTTTATATAAATTTAGATTTTAGGCTTAAGATAGATAAAAGGAGCATGTCGTAATTTTCAATTTCCAAAGACAATGTTTTAAAAAACATCTTACGCTTGAAGTGTGTGTGCACTTTAGGCCAATAGACTTTCATGTTGTCTGCTAACCACACAGTTTTACTGTAGGATGCTTAAAGCGTCATGATCACATTGCGCGTATCAGTCCGCAGATGTGAGATGGAGGTGTGCGCGAATCGGGGATGCTGAGAGTGAATCGTGGCAGACGCTATGATTCAGGTTCGGTACGTGGATGGTTGCGTCTTGACGCCACAGACTTGAAAGGGTCGTGCTTAAAATGTCATCACCGCGCTAGATGTGCTTGTGACGTCATTGTGCATTTCCTGGCTTTATTTTAGAAATACGGGATTAAAATAGGCAATATACCATCTACTTCCTTAACAGTTCATATAGAGCACAACAGCACTTTGGATTTTTACTGAAAACAAGACAGCAGTAAAATATTTTAAAAGAACGAAAATAAATGTGTGAATGTAAATTACCACTTAAGAACTTTTATTGCCATAATCATATCATATAAACTTATAGTCACATACTTAAAATGCACATGCATACTATTAGCTATATGTCAATGAGAGGTGTGAAACTTTTTTATATAACTATAATCTTTTTTCATATGTGTTATTCTTACTATTTTATATTTATTTAAACACATGTTTGATATTTTACTGTATTGTTTATGTTAAGGAAAATTGCACCTCATATAGAATCTTATTCAGTAACAAAAAATGCAGTTATTCACAATGTAATATTAAAGTACATTGATTTACTTATCGGTTAAGGTTTTGGGACCTTCTAGGTTAAATCTTTGACGTTTAATTTGCAGCCATTAAATATAAGACAAATAAAACATTATGGTATGTTCTGAAGTAGGTTTCAATCTACATTAACATTTTTAATGAATTTAATCTTTATGATGACACTGAAGGTCCAAATTTCTTTCATACAGTAATTTATTTAGTCCTATTAATAATTGGTCGTCAATGAAACAACAAGAAAACAGCGACACCCATCGGTAAAAAGGTGGATGAACGACTGATGCAGACTTTGGCCTACCATTAATGCATGTTACACATGAAATTAAGCAATCTTGTAGATTATTCTAGCTAAAATACTCATATTTTCCAAAAATATATTTTTAAATAACTTTAAGGTAACGAAAGTTGCTAAAAACAAACTGAATTAAACGTCCTATAGCACACTTAAAGCTTCTACGTTTTAAGACTTTTCATATTGCGCCTAGATTTTAAAGGAAAAACTATGAATCTGAAGAAAAAAATAATACAAAAAAAACTTTGACAGTACGTTCGTTAAAGAGTAAAATTACAACATTTTAATCTACGTTATATTTATATTTTTAAGCGTTGAAATAAGCCGCAAATAGGCGTCTTGCAAAAAAACACAATTTAGTCTCATAGATGAACCAAAACTCGTTTGTTTACATTGCTATTTGCTTTAAATTTAAATGTTATTACAAACATGATGTTGATGTCAAAAAAATCAAAATCCGTTTCAAGAGCGCATGTATCTTAGATTATCTTAAACGTGCTAATAAAAATAAAAAATAATGCAACTGTAGGTAATCTATATTGTTATAAATATTATATTATTCATTTTAACAGTGCCGTAGCTATATGTAGCTAATATTTTGAAAACAATACAAGGTCCTAACGGATTATTTTGAGCAATTTGTTTTGAAGACGAATTAACCCTCTATATTTAACATTTCTGAAACTCTTATTTTACATTCATAAATGTAAAAAAGCATGCAGTAAAATTTGTAGAAATGAATGTGAAATCAAATCCTCAAATCCGTATATGCATCCATGATGCTGAGAAACGAAATACAACACAAGGAGTCCTCCAAAAATTCATGCGTCACACCAGTGGTCCATTATGTGTAATATAATAAAATATAAGTTAAAAGTACAGTGTATTTAAGTGATATCAGCAACCAAGAGATACAAAAAACGCTGATGGTTCATAACATAAATGATCCAAAATGCCCTAGACGTAGCCTTTTTGAACATTTTAACTGATAATTGAAAAATACCTCAGTCGAAACATAACCTATTAATATGCTTCGGACACAATAAAACAAATTAATAATTTATTGCTGTGTTACATATAGGCAACGAAGTTTCCTATTTTAAATAGGACTTAAATTGTATTTATACATCCATGAAAAGCCAAATTTTAACAAAAAAGTAAAACTCGTATTAAACAGTGTTGGTCAATCTCAATTTCAAATACATTATCAAAGTCAAATATATCCAATTATGCATAATATGCAGCGTTAAAGTTCACTATGTCTTACAGGTTGCACTTGACCTTGTGCTCAGTTACAAAAAAAATAGTTTGACCTGCAGGTCGCAAGGTCAAATACAAAATCCAAGTCTGACCAAAAAATTGTCTTGAACGATTTTTTTCTGAGTCGTTACATTGTCTGCGATCATTCATAACTTGTGCGATGAATAACGATTTATACAGTTATGGAGAGAGCCATAAAGTTATTGATGTTGACCACAAAAGTCAACAAAATTATAAGAGACAGTTTCGTATTAAACAACGTTTTTTTATTTCGTATTTTGCAAAACAAGAAGATTTTTAAAGTTTTAATCTGAAACAATTAATCTTGTAAAAATCGTCCAAATTTGTATGTGAACTGTCAATCTATTCGTGAGATTTGGACCATTAAATTTGGATTTCAATCATTGATTTTAATCTTTGAAAGATTAATCTTTAATCTTTGAAATCTATTTTCACAGAATGTTATTTAGGCTATGTAGGATGCTTTTATGTAGAAAACAATATATCACAACAAAAATTACGATCGTTTTTTCACGTGACATTAAGAAACTATTAAACAAATAAAAAATTCAATTCAAAATTATTTCTAGCGCTTCTAACAATTTTTTACTCTATAAATGTTGCTAAATAGCACTAAAAGTGGTTAATTGACTGCTTATCATAGATAATCAATTTTTAGTGCTAAATATCACCTTTGAAGAACCTGTGTAGAACCATATTGTGAACCGTAAGTGGTGCTATAGTCATAGATTTGCACCACTTATGGTTCCACATATGTGCTATTGCGCTAAAAATAGTCATCTATACAAGTACGAGCTTTTGGTACTATTTAGCACGATTATTTAGAGGTTAAATAGTGTTTAAAGTATAAAATATTAAAATAAACACCAATAGAATTGCAGGTGACGTCATAAACACTGCCACAATTAACATAAAACGTCATATTTGAAAAAAGTTTGCTATGCAGCTGAGAAAGTTATTTTTAATGGATTAAATTCGTCTTCAAAAAATAGGCTATTTTTTAAACCCGTTTTTAAATTCATGTGGCAAAAACAAATATTGCAATCAAATATTATGTTTTTTACAAGAAAATAGGCTATTAAACTATAACATTTCCAGTAAAATTTCCAAAACCAACATAAGTAAAAATAAAAATACACACACATACATACCCAAAGACTTTAGCGTTGTGGAGAGATGTTTCCACAGAGGCTGTTTCGTGGGAAAAGACTCGCCACTCCATGAACAGTCCTTTAATGGGAGACGGGCTGGATTTTATGGAAATGAGCATTGAACATTAGTCTTACCGACTGATTGCCACATATGAGAAGAGTGCAAGGGGCATGTTCACATCCTTTAGCATGCAATTCAGAAGGTCAAGTTCAAGCGCATATCTCAGCTCTTTCAATGTGTGTGACCAATTATCATGCAAGTCGCGTAAAAGCCATGTGTGTGTGAAAGCCCATACAGGGTGCGTTTCAGCTGAAAACACTTCAACCGGTTGAATTCTTCATTAAAAGAAGTTTAGAAGCTGAATGTAGCACATTTATACATTTGTAAACAAATTTGAAACTTTCATTAAAAAGTGTACAATAACATTTAAGAGATTGTTAGTTCGTGTAAACGAAAATATTTAGGCTAGATAAATCTGAAAAACAAAAAAGTAAAATGAGTATTTTTTTGTTTAATCCATGTCTTTATTCTGATTACCGGTAATATTGTTTGGACTATCTTGATTTATTGATAGTCTCTTGCCCATCAAAGATAAAGTAATTTGGCATATAATAAACTATGCAAAAAATTATTTGCTGCCTTAAATTTTAACTTATTTACAAAATGAAGTTGACTTATTTCAACTATATTTTATAAGTTATAACAACTCATCTCTAGTCAAGATAAATTATAGTTCGAAATGACTTGTAAATCTTGAAATCTTGAGTTGATTGAACAAAAAATTAAGGCAGCAACATTTTTTTACAATTCAATATAGTAAATCTTTTAGCCTCAAAAGATAAATGTTAATGATGTGCACTCTTTATTGTAAAAGTTCTAATTCTAACCAAAAAAGGTTTAAAGCCATAGGATATTTGCCTTAAAATTCACACAAATCCTTTTATCTACACTGTAAAAATGCAGCATGAAGTTAAAACAACTTGGTCATGCAAGTCAATTCAACCTACTATTTTACGTTTTGACTTGTTGTGATAAGTTGACATAACTTTTAAAAACAAGATACAATTTTAACATTAATTTGTTAAGTTAAAGTAACATAAAAATATACGTTGATGTGATAATTCTTTTACAGTGTATAGTATTCATCAGAAAGGTGACCTATTTCTGAATACATGTTATGATCTATGTGCTGCAAGTTACTTTTTGAGTGAGATCTTTGAAGAACTATAAAGTCTACCATCTGCTGCAGAGAGGATTTAAACCCACAAGTGTATATAGAGCTCCAAGGTTTGGCTGTTTACCTGAACGACCAGCACATGAGTAAAGATACAAACATAAACCCCTGATATAAACCAAATAACATTTGAAAGAAAGCTTTAGTTTAAAGGCTCAGAAATGTACAAAGTTATCTCCAAAAAGGATTTGAACCCACAAGGTTAGAGTAAAACAATTTAACCAATGAAGATTCTAGCTGAACTTCAGATTTATTTCTGAAGCTATTTTTCATGTTGTTGATTTTTTTACTGAATCATTTGTCATATGTCCATTTTCTAAAAAATTGTATTACTTGTTCCATGGTTTAATACAGGGATCTCCAACTAATACAAATTCATGCATAATTTAGTTCAGGGTTAGTTGAAAAATTTAGTTCCTGTATTTTTTAAGTAACCCTGAACAACTTGATTTGTTAGTTAAGCTATGTTTAACTGGGGTTGGAGCTAGCTCTTCAGGAGCAGAGTTGAAGACTCTAGTTTTAGCTTTGGTATTGGTTTTGCTATGTGTTTATACAAAATCCCTTTTGATTCTGGAATTCGATGCAAAATGAGGATCAAAACACTTTGGTCTCACTAATAATCAAGATATAGCAACATGCAATATGCTCTCACTGAATGTTTGGGGAAAAGAAACTTTCATACATGTTCCCATTTCATAAATCCAGATACATGGAAAAGTATAAAACGTGAAAAATAAAACAAAATACAATAAAATAAAACAAAATAAAATGTGATAAGCAGATAAAAATGTGAACTATATTGTATGGTGGAAGAGCACTTAGTTTGCAGCATTTCGACCTCGGCGCAGTAACATCATCATTCTTCACTCCTCCCCCTCTCGCTCAAACTTCTGTCAATATTACTGCCCAAGGTCCAAGTGCTGCAAACTAAGTGCTCTTCCACCATTTGTTATCCGCTTAAAAAAAATCACGTTTTCTTTTGTGCCACCATACTTGTGTAACTACTGTGTCTTTAAAGGTCACATTCTTTTTGATCCCATTTTTTAAACCCTAGTTAGTGTGTAATTTTGCTAAAGTAGCATAAATAATACCTGTAAAATGATAAAGCTCAAAGTTCACTTCCAGGTGATATTTCTTTAACAGAATTCGCTTTTCAAAGCCTACAGCAAACAGCCGGTTTGGACTACAGCCCTCTAGTTCCTGTTTTAATGGCATCAGTCAAGTTTTTTGACTAAACTCCACCCACAGGAATACAGTCACAAGCTAAGCTAACAGCAAGCTAAGCTGCTATCGAATCAAAACACACTAATCAAACTACACAATCAGAACTTGTTACTTATTTCTGAAGGAGGGACTTCATAGAACAAGGAAGACATCAGCCTGTTTTGAGGACAGTGAAAACAGCGCTATACAGCTAAGTAAATTGTGTGAAAAATACAGCGTTTTTTTACACATGAAACACATGTTATATTGCGCACTATAATCAAAGCTTCAAAAACACAGGGGAGCTTTAAATAAAGAAAACATGGAAGTGTTTGGTGGCTTCTAAATTCTTCCCTGTTTGGATCCTAAGGAATGAATGGGGCTAGGCTAAATGCTAACACATTCACGACGCGCTGTACAAAGATTAAGTGCACGCATTGAATAAAGAGATAGGTGTGTTTTAATTAATCTAACTTGAGGTAAGAACATAGTAAAATATTAAAAACTGTGGTGTTTTCCTTTAAATTCATCACAATAAACAGTTGTTACAGTTGTGAAACTGTAGCCTCTAAGCAGCAATGTAGACTATATAATCAATTTTAAAGATATAATGGGGTGGAATTCCCAAACAGGGATTAGTTTAAGCCAGGACTAGGCCTTAGTTTAATTAAGAAATATAACTAGTTTTAACAAATATGCCTTACTTAAAAACATCACTTCTGTGCATGTTGAGGCAAAACAAAGGGCACTGATGGATTTTAAGATACGTCAATACAGTTTGTTTTCAGTTTGGACAGCTCTTACATTTATTTTAGTCTAGGACTAGTCTAATCCCTGTCCGGGAAACCACCCCATTATGTGATAATTTAATATAATTCATATATGCCTAACTACAAATATAATTTTATGTGTTTAACAGAGACTGAAAGAAAGGGGGAGAGATTGAGAAATCCCTTATTTTACTACACTAACCATACTTTAACTATGGTATTGGTAGTAAAACCATAGTAACCACATTTTTACAACTGCATCACTATAGTATTTATAGTTTAAGCATGATATCTGTGATACACTTACGGTCATTTAAATAGTAATCCATCTGCCAGAAACCATGGTTAGGCCTAGTATACTTTAACAAAAATAAACTATAGAAAAATGTCATAATCATACAATGTTTGAAAGAAACACAAAAATACATACATATAAAAGTCGTTGGCTTTAAAAGTCTATGTTGACACAACACCTCACATGTGTCGTCACACCTCTTGACCTGTGTTATTTTTGTCCTTGAAGAAAAACTGAAGACATTTGCAGTTTCGCGTCGGGGGCGAATCAAATCGAAGACCCCTTTCACTCCTCGGCCAATCGAATCGCAGTTCTTGTACGGCGTCGGAATGCCCCAATCAGAGCGAGCGCTTGACGCCTACGTCATCAAAATACTCTTTCAGCTGTTGGAACAAGTGTAACCACGCGTGCGCCGCTACATGGGACAAACTCATTCATTAAACTCACTTAAGGAAAATGGTCAGTATGTTTATTTAAGTTGCTTTTAACTTAACTAATCGTGCACTTGCTTGCGACTAATCAGTTTTATTATTTTACTTTATAGCCCTGGTATTGTTGTCATGCTAGCATTTACGATTACTCAGGTTTTGTGTTGGGCTGGTTTGGCTCTGCATTTCTATTTTGGGTCCATAGCAGGCGTGTTACTTTATATAACCTTAAAGAAACTATAAAGAAATGGCTCCGTTTTTTATGCAATATGCGTCTCAGTTGTGCCCTTTTAGTGTAATATCGGATGGTTAGCTGTAGCATGGCTGCTAACAACCCTTGCATGTCTCGCAATGTGTTGGGGGTTTGAACTGACCACCTGCTCTAACTTTTGACAGCATGACTCCAGTCAGTGCTGAGTGATTGGCACAGTCCTACAGTAAAACAGTTTGAGAAGTAAAGTTTTGTAATAATACCGAATCAAACCAAATGTCTTTTACCCCAAAAACCCCTACCTTAGTTGGTAAAACAATTTGCCTTGAAGTGTACTTGCACCCTTCGACGTAAAACATTTCAAATAGGTTATACGTGAAAATACAAAAGTATTACACGTGTCATCGTAAGACCTAAGCGATAAAATCGCTTACTAACCTTCAATGTGAAAACTTATTTTCAATCTCCTGCTATGAAGCTGGCAAAGTAACTTTTGCACAGTTCGCGCAAGGGTACCAGAAAGTGACTGTTTACATAGAAAACAATAACCCATAACTGAAACTTCTTCCGCCTAGAAAAGTAGTACCACTTAAACTAATTTAGGGAACTTTACATTTACAGCTTAAATAACAAATATTTGTGCTAATATTTGTTAACTTAAATGAGCATGAAACATGAGCTGCACTTTTCATTTTTTGTTTTATTTTTAACGAGACTACAGTAAAGCTGGGCGTACACGGTGCGAATTCTGACGGTCGGAACGTCGTGAGCTCTCGCACACGACACGAGTGAGTTTATGCGAAAATAATTCGTACGCAGTCACACACGACAAGATTTTACTGTAGGACTTGAGGAATTCTGACGTAAGCAATTTCGCACCTGTGAGTGGCAGAATGTACAAAAAATAAAACAAGAAGAATACGGCAAAGATATTGGCTGTTGTGCAGAAAACTGTTTCTGTTTTTTTGTATTTCTGTTTATGCATTCCGAAATTGCAATATAGGTCTAGTGCTGTGGCGGTGAAGGAATTTCTCTGGCAGTGTTTTTTCTTGCTAGCGCATATGCGGTTTTATCTTCTTAATATATCATGATTGTAGTGCCAAGTAAATATCTATATTGGTATTATTAATGTTACATATATTGTTGCTTTTTTATAAATATGACCGTTTAAAAACAAATTCAGTGGGCATATTTATTTATTTGTAAATGCAGAATGAGGAGCAATTGAGGTAAAACGCAAGGTAAGATAACGTAACACGTCTTTTCCTTTATGATTAAATTATTTAGACAATACATCTCCAGCCAAATATTAATTTGTAAAACGAAAATCATTTAATGTAATATTAAGCACATTGTCTAGGCTTGTTTGCATTGTCTAGTGCAAATGTACGCGGACCCTCGGTCAATGCGGGGTCTTGAAGTAAAAGTGAGCACGCAGCATTTGTGCTCATGTAAATGTACAAAATAAATGCCATACAGAAGGCATTGCATATTAATATATGGCATTTTCTCAGTAGGCCTATGTAAATTAATACATAGCAATACCAATATAGTATGAAAACAAACAAATTAATCATTATTTAAATAAAGTTTCAGAGATAGCCTACATTTTTAGTCATTTAAATATTCTCATCATTTCAGAACAAGCTTAGGCTATCATAACAACTTACATTGGGCTATATCATGTGTTCCTTTGGTCGAAAATATGTAAAAAATATATATATGGGTAAAAAACACCGAACAAAAACGTTTAAGCTCTTGTTAAAGCAGAATCTCCATATAATCTGGAAAACGTCGTCTCCGCGTATGATCATCATGTTTAATATAGTCTCTTGTTCATTGACAATTTATTTTGGATTTATTATATGAGTAAAAAGTGTAAAACAATAAATGCATATCTTATAGCCCATTAAACATGGACATTCCGTTGCTTTTTATTCTCTGTCACGCCAGCCCTTTTAATATCCATTCATTTATGAAACTGTACTACAGCGACTTTGGCACAGCTTGGATTACACAAAATTGCGACATTCTTTGTCCATCCTATACTGTTTAAACCAGTGGTCTCTGCACGGAGTCTAATAATTTTTATATTTATTTATTACATATTTTAGTTGGCTTATTTTATGTTTAGATTGTAAATAATGATAAACATATTAACAAGTAAAGAAAAATCAACAGTATTACAAAGTAAAACAAAAAAGTTTTAATATCAAAAAGTAACCCTCGTTTTATAGCTTAATCTACACTCTCTCCTGTTTCCGCACACATTTAAAGCTGTGACCGGACATCACAATAACACGTATGACAGGTTTTTCAGGCAAAGAAGCTGATCAAGAGGTCGTCACTGAAGGACCTGTCATATTTGTCATGATGTCCGGTCACCGGAGTGTGTGCGCGAAACATATAGCCAGCTATAGAGTTGTCGTCCAGATTTGAGGTAGCAGTGCCACATTTGTCTTTCTTCTTCTGTGTTTTGTACATTCTGATTGGTCAACTTCAAGTGCTTTGCCAGATCGTCTCGTTCACTCGCACCAACACTACGAATTTATACCGACAGCTCCCGAACTTTTTAAATGTTTAAAAATTATCGGGAGGTCGTAAGGTGCTCGTAACCTGCTCGGCTCGGCTCGTAATTCCTCTCACACGGTGCGAGCCGCGACCATACGAGCATGAACGATTTGGTCCCGAGAAAAAAAAAAATCGCATGCGAGCTCCTACGACAGCAAAAATCGCACCGTGTACGCCCGCCTTAACTGCAAATTTACAATGGTCTCATTACAATAAACATAGTTTAACCATGGTGTTTGTTGGTTGTGTTATGGTAATTCAAATAGTAATCAATCTGAATGCTTAATGTTTACTACACTTTTACTGTAATAAAACCATGGTTAATTTTCCTAATGGTCGAACATTCCTTTTAAAGAATGCATTGACTTAATTTCTACTGAAACAGGAAGTTAGGGTGGGGCATATTATTAAGTGGCTCCTCCTCCTGTTAGAGTAACCAATAGGGTTTAATTTACCTGACAGCCTGGAATAGGATGAGAAGCTGAAGTGCAAAATTATGTCATTGAAATATTTGATCCTTATTGGCAAAAGTGAGAGACTGTAAATTTTAAATGCTTATATATTCTAAGTGCATTTTTTTTCAGTTTAAAGGATTACTCCACTTTCTAAAAATAAAAATCCAGATAAATTACTCACCCCCATGTCATCCAAAATGTTGATGTCTTTCTTTGTTCAGTCAAGAAGAAATTATGTTTTTTTTTTTAAGGAAAACATTCCAGGATTTTTCTCAATTATTTAATTGACTTTATTGGACCTCAACAGTTTACAGTTTCAACACAGCTTCAAAGGACTCTAAACGATCTCAAATAAGGCATAAGGGTATAATTATCTAGCAAAACAAGTGTCATTTTCAGCAAGATTTTTTTTGCTTTTAAACCACAACTTCTCGTCTTGCACTAGCCGTGTGATGCGCCAGCGCGACCTCACGTAGTGCGTGATCACGTAATGCGTCATCACGTCGAAAGATTATACGAAAACTACCGCTCCAGTGTTTACAAGTGTGGAGACAGTTGACCGTTCAGACATTGTTGTATGTGGAATGATACTAATTAATGTCTTCGTGTCAGTTTATTGGTTTAAATGGTCCGCAAATGTGCATTTCACATATGTAACGCGTGACCTTTCGACGTCATTCCGCATTACGTGAGGTCGCACAGGCGCGTCACAGGGTTGGTGCAAGACGAGAAGTTGCAGTTTAAAACTGCATATTTTTTATTTTTCTTGCCAAAAATGACAATCGTTTTGTTAGATAAGACCCTTATGCCTCGGCTGGAATCATTTAGAGCCCTTTGAAGCTGTGTTGGAACAGCAATTTTAACCTGCATTGAAACTAAACTGTTGGGGTCCATTAAAGACTATTAAATTAAGAAATCCTGGAATGATTTCCTTTAAAAAACATAATTTCTTCTCGACTGAACAAAGAAAGACATCTACATTTTGTTTATTTTGCTTGTTATATACATAAACTACTTTAAAAGAACTTTGTTGTTATTTATTTTTAGCGAAGTTTACCAGAAGTTATGTGTGTTCTACGAAAGCCGTTTGTTTATGTTGTTACTGCTGAAACCGTCTAGAAATTGCTAAGAATAACATATTCATACTAAAAAATGAAAAATGAAAAAACTTTTTTTTATTTCATAGGGACTTTAATGATCAGTGGGACATTGCTTTATGCAGTTTAAAAATATATTTTCTGTAAAATGTCTTTTTAAGGCTCTAATGGGTGTTCAGTTGGTGGTGAGCTTGCTGGCGGTCAGCATAATGCAAAGAATGGCTCCACATCTCTCTTTTGCACGCTGGCTCTTATGTAATGGCAGGTAAGTGTGCACATACATTGTATAAACTGCACTGTCGGTTCGGGTGGGCTAGATAAACAAATAAGATGTGGGTAATTTTTTCTAATATCCAGGCCTCTTTGTTTTCTCAGTCTTTTCAGGTTCAAACATCCATCGGAGGGTGAGCTGTGTGCCCTTGCAGGAAAGCAGATTCCCAAGACGGGAAGGCGAGAGAGGTCGGAATCATCTTGCATCAGTTTGAATATGTATAACTGTTGTCGGTTAACTAGTTTGGGTAACCTTTGTAATCCTCTGATCTCATGTGTTTGTTTGTTTTCTTAGGAGACAAAATGGACACGGAGAATCCAAGCCGCTTACAGTGCCGAAAGACATTGATCTTCACTTGGACAGTGCTCCTGTTAATGTCATGGATGCTCTTGGTAGGTCTTGATTGATGCATCTGAAATATGAAGTGCATTGTTTCTGTAGCTTAACTGGTAGAGGGTTAGCAATGCAAAGGTCATGGGTTCGATTCTGAGGGAACACGCATACTAATAAAATCTGTAAATGTTAAAGGATTAGTCAATTTTCTTAAAAAAAATCCAGATAATTTACTCACCACCATGTCCCCCAAAATGCCAATGTCTCTCCCCGTCCAGTCAAGAAGAAATTATGTTTTTTGAGGAAAACATTCCAGGATCTTTCTTATGTTAATGGACTTTAATGGACCCCAACACGTAACAGTTTTAATGCAGGACTCTAAATGATCACAAACGAGGCATAAGGGTCTTATCTAGCGAAACGATTGTCATTTTCGACAAGAAAAAAAAAATCACTTTTAAACCACAACTTCTCGTCTTCCTCCGGTCCTGTGACGCGCCAGCGCAACCTCACGTAATACGTCATCACGTCAAGAGGTCACGGAGGACGTATGCAAAACTTTGACTAAACAGTGTTTACAAGTGTGGAGAAAGAGGACTGTTATGACGTTGTTGTATGTGGAATGATACAAATTAATGTCTTTGTGTCAGTTTATTGTTTAAAATGGTCCACAAATGTGCGTTTCATATATGTAACACGTGACCTTTCCACGCCATTACGAAATTACGCTAGCGCGTCACTGGACCGGAGATAAACGAGAAGTTGTAGTTTAAAAGTGCATATTTTTATTTTTCTTGTCGAGAATGACAATCGTTTCGCTAGATAAGACCCTTATGCCTCGTTTGAGATTGTTTAGAGTCCTTTGAAACATCGTTGAAACTGCATTAAAACTGTAAAGTGTTGGGGTCCATTAACGTCCATTAAAATGAGAAAAATCCTGGAATGTTTATTATAAAAAAAATATTATTTCTTCTCGACTGAACATAGAAAGACAATAACATTTTGGATGACATGAAGTAAATTATCTGGATTTTTTAAAGAAAATTGACGGATCCTTTAAACATGATTCTAAAAGTTTGCTTATTATGTTGTCAATTTCATTGTTTCCTACATTAAAAACATAGAAGTGTTTTTGGCTACTTTAGAATCATGTTTGTTATATTTTACCTATGATACTTTTTTATGTTTTCCATATCTACACATGTTCCCTTTAAAGGGGACATTTCACAAGAGTTTTTTTTTAAATGTGTAAAAAACATTTGGTGTCCCCAGAATGCGTATGTGAGGTTTTAGCTCAAAATATCATATAGATAATTTATTTTAAAATGTTAAATTGCCACTTTGTAGGTGTGAGCAAAATGTGCCGTTTTGGGTGTGTCCTTTAAATGCAAATGAGCTGATCTCTGCACTAAATGGCAGTGTTGTTGTTGGATAGTGCAGATTAAGGGGCGGTATTATCCCCTTCTGACATCACAGGGGGAGCCAAATTTCAAGTACCTACTTTTTCACATGCTTGCAGAGAATGGTTTACCAAAACTTAGTTACTGGGTTGATCTTTTTCTCATTTTCTAGGTTGGTAGAAGCGCTGCGGACCCAATTATAGCACTTAAATATGGAAAAAGTCAGATTTTCACGATATGTCCCCTTTAAAGGCTAAGCCCAGCTCATTCTATCATCCCAATTTTTCCTTTCTCTCCACAGTTCTGCGGTTTTTCGTTGAGTACCAGTGGCTTATTGACTTTGCAGTCTATGCCACAGGGATCTACCTCTTCACCGAAGGCTATTACAGCATTGTGGACGCCAGCAAGGAGGTCAATATCGCTGCCATCTGGTGTGTGCTGACTGTTTTCTTCTGCCTGTATCCTTCATCTCCGCAGTGACAAACCCTGAGCCTTCAGATAAGATTGAACTTGGCAGTATTTTAAAGTATCATAAACATCTTCAAAAAAAATTCTCCTTGACCAAAGTTTTCAGGAGGACCCTGTATGTCCTTATGAGCCATTATTTCAGTTCTGAGGAGGGTGGAGAGCGCTCGGTATGTCTGGCTTTTGGCTTCTTATCTCTGCTCGTGGCCATGCTGGTTCTTGTAGTCAGAGAAGACTACTTGGAGTTCGGCCTTGAGCCTGGTATGTGGTTTATTCAAAGTAGTGTACGTTTACATACATCACATAGATATTTAAATTCATTTCATCCATTTTTGCAGGTTTTACCAGTCTCTTTGACAATTTCGAAGTTTTTGCCAAACAGCAAGGCTACGAGTGGTCGTAAGTAATGCATTGATGTTTGGATGCATTACAAATTCTGTATCAAGACAGTCACACTTTATTTTTTTATGTCTTTGGTCAGAATTCCCTTTACCAAGCTGACTGTAAAGTTGGGTTTGGCTGTTGTTTGTGCCTTTATCGGAGCTCTCCTCGCTTTCCCCGGACTGCGATTGGCCCAAACTCACCTGGACGCAGTTCAGATGAATGCTGACCGTCCAATCATTCAGTAAGATATCTTTTGCTGTTTCTTGATGCTCTACATTGAAATACACAACTACCAAAACAACTGCATTTTTTTTTTTACAGAATTTTGTTGCATATGAGTTTTCTGTCTCCACTGGTTATTCTGGTATTGTGGATCAAACCTATTGCTCGCGACTTTCTTGGCAATGCTCCCTTGGGAAAAACCTCAGTCACCTTGTATGTTTATTTCATTATATTCTTTATTTAAATGAATATGTTTGAAGTCAAGTTTCTTTATATCGTCATAATAATTGTTTTTTCCCCATTTCATAGACTCTCCAGTTCAGCCTTCAACTCGGTGCGTCTGTGGACAATCGTAGGCCTCTGTGTATTGCGGCTTCTGCTCACGAGGTACCACCTGCAGGCGTACCTCAACCTGGCTCAGAAGTGGGTGGAGCAAATGAAAAAAGAGGCGGGGCGTATCGCTGCCCTTGACATCCAGAGAAAGGCACGATGGCATTTCAAAGCAACCTTTGTTTTTATGTGCAAACATTAGGGCTTACTTCAACTGAGTCCACAGTGATGCCGTTTACAAAAATTCTCAAATGTGTGTTTTGTTACTGTGTGTAATAATGAACACTTTTTTGTTTGTGCAGGTGACACGAATTTTCTGCTACCTGACAGTGGTCACCCTGCAGTATATTTTGCCTGTTCTGCTTGTCCTCTTCTCAACGTTGGCGCTCAAATCTCTAGGTTGGTCAATGCATCCACCATTATACCCTGTACACATTACAAGTGGCTTTGTTGCTGTGTGTCGCTTGTCTCTTTCAATGAGGTTTTTCCTCATTTTAGTTGTCATAATCAAATGAGTACCATCCACTCCAGTAATTGACGAGAGAAGGATAACATGAACTCCACTTGTTCCTTCTCACTGGTAGTCGCTCCCACAAAGTCATCATTTGCATTAAGTTAAACTTTTCTCAACTTTGCTGCGCTGATGGACAAGCCTCATTTGGTAGCCAACGTGTTGCCAGAAGTCGGCAAGCTTCCAGTGAAATGATTGAGATCATATAGCTCTGTTAAGGCCGAAGTATAGTCAATTTTTACGCATGCACGAGGGTCTACATACAGTACGCGTGATGCAATTTGCGGCCGTACTGTGCACGCTCTGCTGGATTTTTGAAACGGCGCATACATTGTACGCGTAGGTTGCGCATGTGCATACCGGAGAATGTAGGTTGTAGCCCAGGAGATGCATTGCATTTTGTCGCAATGCGCATGCGTTGAATGTCTGTGTACACGTACGAGTCAAATAAACTATGGCCCTGTTCCAAATAGCAACTTCATGTGGACTTTCAGTCTTGTGGCCTTCAATTGCGCATGCTACGAGTCCGTAGGGTGTCCCAGCTGTCATTTTGACGTTCCGAAGTATGCTCACCGGCGCCCCCTTTGCACCCTTGATGCGGTCTTCGGCGAAGCCCGAACTGCTCCAGGCTCCACGCACTTTACCAACCCAGAAGTCTTTGTGAAAGAGCAATCAGACGACGGATGGGAGGAGTTCACATTGATGGGCAACTTCTCTTCCTATTTCCGGCGTGAAGCTTGAGTCTGTCCCAAAATACGACTCTAGTATGCGCTCATAGACTCGCATCGAGGGGGCCTAAGGTCTGCACTATATGATGTCATCAAAGTGTGGACTCTGGAGTGTGCAATTTGGGACAGGGCCTGGGTGATTCTCACGAAAACTTGGTTTTAAAAATGTCAAGCATGAAAATGTAAAAATTGCTTAAATGTACTTTTTTTCCCACCAGACATTGAAAAACAAAGTCTGGAGTAAATGGGAACATTAATTTAAAAACTTTTACTTATCATTTAACACTTTTTGTAACATAATTTAAAAAATTAGTCCTAAAAAATCTCATTACCGCAACAGTCAGAAAACATCAACACTGACATATTTTCAAAATGAAATGACAAACTTGAAAGAACATAATTTGGAGATTCTGCAAATGCATTTAAAATCAAAGTATTATGCTTCTATTAATTAAATTAACATTTAATAAGCATCTGTTGCGGTAATGATAATCAAAATGTTGTGTAAGCATTCTGACAAGACAATATTTCAAATTAACTGTAAAAAAAAATGATCTAACCTGGTAGCCATCTTGAAGTAACTGGTCCATGTGCTTGGTCACTCAAAATCAAACTTTATTAAAATTCTTTATGTGTGCTTAAACTGTTCTCAAAAAGTGTTGCGGAGGATGAGAACATCAGGCATGGACACATCATTTTCCTAATTTTTCTTCATTATTATTATACATGAATATTCAGTAAATATTTTTTCTGTCATCTAAAGTAGTCTAGCAAAATATCTATTTATTTTTTTTCTTAATATTTTTGTGTTAATTTGATTAAATTACAACATAACGCATGTTCAAACACAGCCGGACACATTGCGGTAATGAGAATTTCAGCAGAAAATGAGATAAAATTTACAATTATAAATTCTTATGTTGAAATCACACATTGTGCAAGGTAGAACACAGTATTGTGTTAATTCTGATGCTTTTTAATGTTACTATATTACACATTTTAAAGCTAAAATCATTAGTGCCGTGGTGTTTCAATGGTTTCGTGAGAATCACCCGCCTATACTTTGCAAGGCTGTGCGTTTGACTGTGCACGTACATTCACATACACGTAAAAAAACTGACTCTACTCCGGGCTTTACTGCTAGTCAATTGTAGTCTGAACGGGGGGTTAAATATCAGTTAATATGTAATCTTGCGTAAATCTCGGTAGCATGTTTTGCATCTTGTAACCATTATATTAAACCCAGTTGGCCTTTAAATATACTGCTACCTTTAAAATAGTGACACATCGATCAATAATCAATATATTTAATAACCAGCTTAGGCATTTTTTGATGGTGCTTGCAACGTTTTCTGAATATGAATGCTTATACATTTGAACAAATGGCTTTCCACCGAGGACGTCATGCTAACATGCTAAAAAGCTCACAAAATACCTCACAAATAACCAGTGCATGGTATTTACATTATATACGTATTTATGCATTTGGGTCATTCTCACGAAATCCAGATTTAGAAGGTGTCCAGCATAAGAATTTTTAAAAATCCCTTGAAGCCATTTTTTTTTGCACATATAAGATTAAGGTCTGAACCTACTATACTCATTGTTTTTAGAAGATTTAAAAAATATTTCCTATAGAATTATTTACAATATTATTATCAAAAACAATAATTGCCGCAACATGATATTCCGTTAAATATATGCATTTACAAACTCATGTTCCGGTAATGAGAACTAAAAAGTTGTCTAGGTACTATGACACAAAATTTCCACTTTTATCTGGAGAGAAAATATAACAACTGCTTACCTGGTAGCCATCTTGAGTGTCACAGTCAATTATGTCACTTCCAACAATTTTTTTTTTTTTTTTTTTTTGAAAATGTTAGTTCATTGAGGGCTTAAACAATGATTGAAAATTGTTGCAGAGGATGAGAAAATTGTTCTTGGACACATTTATATTCCTTATTATTGTCTCTACATTTACCAATGATCACAAAACACCACATTTCTTTACTGTAAATGTTTATAGTATAAAATGCACTGGAGCTTTTTATTTTTTAGATTTTTTAATTATAAATATTTCCATGTCAAAGAACCCAAATCCAGTCATGGACACATTACGGTAATGAAAATTTTCGCCTTAAATGTGGAAAAAACAACAAAATTGGTTTGTATGATGTCATTTGAAATCATGTGCAAAATAGTACATGAAGAGATGTTTGTAACTGTATGCTTCTTATTTTGATACTCTTTTTTTGCATTTACTTTTTTTTATCAAAGTGACACCTCATAAGTCTAATTTCGCGAGAATCACCCATTTGGGTCATAAACAAAATCAGCATTGGCTTATCAGTGCATCTCTAGTTAAAAATCTAAGCTAATGTTACTACTACTTCTCAGGTGACTTCTCATGGGGACTCGGAGCAGAAACTCCAGGCGTGACCCCCGCTCCCATCATTCCCGTCACACCTTCGCCGGCCCCCAGGCTCGAAGATGATGAGGACATGGAAGACATTGAAGAAGACGTCCAAGCCACCGTCGCCCACCTGACAGAGTTGTTCGCTGCCTTACGTGGGGTCCTCACCCCCCTCTTCTTCAGGGGCATCTTTGCCTTCCTCACTTGGTGGGTTGCAGCCTGTCAACTCATCAGCAGTCTGTTCGGCATCTACTTCCACCAGTATCTAATGCACAATTGATAGTGTCCTGAAATTATGCACTAAATCCAGTCATCAAGGACGGTCCTGTAAACTATATTGACAGCATAACATCATAAAAACTGGATTTTCGAAACAAACAGTCATGTTTGACCATCTAAACATGTGCACTTCGTAATCCCTGTGGTTATGAATTAGCACGTTGCTGGTACGCGCTAGAAATTTTTTTTTTGTACAATCAAAGATAAGTTTTGTTAGCATAACAACTGGAACTGATGCAACAATTGGCCAGATGCCTCATTTACATAATCACTATAAACTCGCAATATGATGATCTTTGCATCCGATGCAATTCTTAAAGGCCTGTGAACTCAGGGATGCGGTCCGAAATAGCGTTTCTCCCACCAGCACAACATCTTCAAGTGCAGATTTCTGTAGCGCTGCAGTGATGAAATGAAATCTGAGTTAATTTCATTTTGTACTTTGCCTTGGATTTTTTATCAGAATGTTACAGTGTATTTTAAATATTGTGTTTGCTATGGCTGATGACTTTTAATGTAGCTAATTGCGGTCCTTAACATTTACTTTCATTATTTTTTCAGTCATTTTGTCCACTACATTAGCTGCCAAACTACTGTTTTTTTTTTCAATCATTATCTGAAATCATCAGGGATTCATATCATTTAGACAAGCTAACAATGTTAAGTTTTACTGATAATATGCAGATTTATTTATTCATTTTCTTGTGTCAATCAACAATTTATTTGATTCTGAATAATAAATTATTTAGGAAAAACATGTCTTGTTTGTTGGTTTGTTTTTCTATGATTTATATGATTATTTGGCAATACAGTATACTACAGAAGTATACTTTATTTAATGGCTGATGCTGTTATAAATAAAATATGATGTACAATAAAATTGAAGAAATGTCAATTGCTGCTAATTAGATTTGTAAAAAAATCTTACAAAGTAAGATTTATATATTTAGATTTATTATAAAATCTTGTAAATTGTTTGAAAAAGTTAAAACATCAGTGCTTCATCCCATCCCATTTGTTGTGGAAAACATTGTAGATGTTTCAAAACAAGTATGCTCTTCAAAAATGTTGATTTTTTACACTGTCAGGAAATATGGTAACTTTTACCTAGTTGTCAAAGGGGTTAAAAGTATACCTTTGCATATCATAGTTCATATTAGTACCATACTAGCAGTAGTTTGTATTGGTATCGCAATATTACATTTAGTACTGTATACATATATATATATATACACTTTAAATATGATGAAATACACATTTCATATAATAATACAATAGTTAAAATATTACATACTCGGATATTTCATATTAACTTATATAATTTTTTATCACTTTTAAAAAAAAAATTCTTGAATTTACAAAGTGATGTATACATTTTTATATCCTTGTCACAATTATTTAAAAAGTTTACCTCTTTTACAGATATACTTCTTATTAGTTCTTGCCCTTGTAAAATTGTTTATATAGAATTGTTTATAAACACATTATAAATGTTAAAAAATGTATTGCTGAAACACATTACAAGGACTGAACTATGTTGTACAGTTTTTTTTTTACCATTTTTGAGTTTAGATTTTTTTGGGTGGGCCTAAAATCATGGCTCGATGATGCACTGGAGCCACCGAGCATTTCCTCGCCCCAAGGCAGCTTTTCAGCGAGTGGGCGTGGTTTTACCGTCGACAGACACGCCTACAGCGTTTGAAAGCAGAAAATCCTGCCTTTTTTTAAGATTTTGATAACTTTTTATATTTACTTGGCGTTCTCTTTTTTCATTTAAATACACTCTAAAAAATATTGGGTTGTTTTTAACCCAGGGTTGGGTAACTATAGGACAGAACACATTTCTGGGTTGAAATGACCCAAATAATGGGTTGTTTTAACCCAACTGTTGGGTTGTGTCAACATGGTTGATTAACAATAACCCAGCAGTTGGGTTAAAACAACCCATTATTTGGGTCATTTTAACCCAGAAATGTGTTCTTTCCTATAGTTACCCAGCCCTGAGTTAAATATTTTTTAGAGTGTACGGCTGGGTTGCTAACAGTTTTTTTCTGTGGTATGACAAACTCGGACTTTAAAGTGCAGTGACATCATGTTGGGACCATTTTTGTTCCCTGTGTAGGCCTACGTGGTAGCCTATTTTTAGACTTGTTCGACTTCATGCGGCGCCCGCAGAACCGACAAGTGATGACATCAAAGCACCGCTAGAGCGATTCGAATTCATACAGAGAAGTCTAACGCCCCATTCAGACAGCCAGCGACCAGCAATAGCAAAGCGACGTGATCTCATTCATTTCAATGGAAACCCGTCGACTTCCGGCGACATGAGCGAAAGTGACCGTTGGCAACTGTATGGGCGTGTCCAGCGACGCGAGAAAATTACCCCTCATTCAGACAGACAGCAACGTTACCCCTCGTTCAGACAGCCAGCGACGTTATTGCTGTGTGTCGCTTGTCTCTTTCAATGAGGCGTTTCTAAATCTGCTTACCATCCACGCCAGTAACTGACGAGAGAAGGATGACGTGAACTCCACTGCTTTGTTCTCATTGGTAGTCGCTCCCGAAAGTCGCTCGACATTTGCATAAAGTTAAACTTTTCTTAACTTTCTCGCGTCGCTGTACACACCCATACGGTCGCCAACGGTCACTTTCGCTCGTGTCGCCGGAAGTCGCCAGGTTTCCATTGAAATTAATGAGATTGCGTCGCTCTGCTACTGCTTGTCGTTGGCTGTCTGAATGGGTCTCGCGTCCCTGGTCACGCCCATACGGTCGCCAACGGTCACTTTCGCTCGTGTCGCCGAAAGTCGCCCGGTTTCCACTGAAATGAATGAGATTGCGTCGCTCTGCTACTGCTGGTCGCTGGCTGTCTGAATGGGGGGTAAGAAAAGTTTAACTTTATGCAAATGACGAGCGAACTTCAGGAGCGACCACCAATGAGAACGAAGCAGTGGAGTTCACGTCATCCGTCTCTCGTCTGTTACTGGCGTGGATGGTACTCATTTGTTTATGACAAGCAGATTTAGAAACGCCTCATTGAAAGAGACGGGCGACACACAGCGATAACGTCGCTGGCTGTCTGAATGAAGGTTAAATGTGGGTTTACACCAGATGCGAGTTGAACTATTTGCGCGAGTAGATTACATACAAAGTCAATGCAAAGACGTCCTAGCGTGGGGCGATGCGAATTACGCGATATGGGCGGCGCGTTTGCCGTGAAAACACGCGCTATTCGCCTCAAACGTGTCTCCGCCCAAGTTGAAAATATTCAACTCGAGCGAAAAATTCGCATGACATGAAGTTACGCCCCATTCAGACAGCCAGCGACCAGCAGTAGCAGAGCGACGCGATAACATTAACTTCAATGGAAACCGAGCGACTTCCGGCGGCACAAGCGAAAGTGACCGTTGGGGACTGTATGGGCGTGTCCAGCGACGCGAGAAAGTTAAAGGAACAGTATGTAAGAAATTTTTATCAATTAATCATAAAATGGCCCTGATATGTCACTAGATATTAAGAAATCATTTTCATTTCAAATACTTAAATCACTGACAACAGTGGTCTGGCCAGGATATTGTCATTTAAAAAGTGGAGTTGCAGCCCTCAACTGATGTTTATGTTGTCATTTTGTCTATTGGCCACCAGTTGTGTGATTGCAATACCAGTTTTGGCCACAATCCTACATACTGTTCCTTTAAGAAAAGTTTAACTTTATGCAAATGTTGAGTGAATTTCGGGAGCAACTACCAATGAGAACGAAGCAGTGGAGTTCACGTCATCCTTCTCTCGTCAGTTACTGGAGTGGATGGTACTCATTTGTTTATGACAAGCAGATTTAGAAACACCTCATTGAAGGAGACGGGCGACACACAGCGATAACATCGCTGGCTGTCTGAATGTGGCGTTAAATCCTGCGAGTAATCTAAAGCGAGCAACACGATGCGATTGCACGCTTTGCGTTTGGTGTAAACCCACAGTAATTTTGCCTCGTTCTCGCGGTACTCTGACGTCATCCACATGTTCTTGCGGTGCTGTATAATGTCGAATACACTTTTTGTTTTGTTTTCTAGTACAAATATTTAAAACAAATCTTAAATTGAGATACGTTAAATTGAGAAACAAAATATTAAGTTTTTTTTTACACTAAATTATAAAAATTTTGTAAGTTTATGCTTAAAGCAACACTATGTAGTTTCCATGTAAAAATGACTTACAGCTCCCCCATGTGGTTGAAAAGCACAACAGTTCCTGGTATCAGGCACTCTTCTGCATTCAGGGGGAGGAGCGGGGCTGTGTTTCCTACCCTCCACCTCCACTTTCAGAGTGTGCTTGTAGAAGCTAGGAGGCTGCTCAGGTTGCAGCAACAGTACAATTTGTCAAGTTAAAAGTTGTTCTATCACTGAAATAATTTTAGAGACATTATTTAAAGGTAAAAAAAACTACATAGTGTTGCTTTAAAATAAGACGAAAATTTGCCAAACTTGAAATAGCTTTATAAAGTATTTAATGCAATTTAGTTTTCTCACATCACTGGCAAGATTTCTTTTATGTTTTAAGCATAAAATGAATTTTGACTTAATATCTTTAGTCATTTTCTTGCTTTTTAGGTACATTTATATTCTTTGAAGAATTATTAGCACAGGAAATTAGACAAAAATAGTAAGAAAATGTATTTTTGAGTGTAAATTGGTTTTGTCCATTCATTGTAGTTTTGCCTGTTTTCTCAGACACAACTGCATGTAAAACAATAATCAGAAACAAATATTGAAGAAATCTTATTTCTTCATAGCTTCACTAGGCTTGTAGTGTTTTTTTTCTGAAAGATGACATGATTTATGGCTGATGATATCTGACTAACAGTCAGAACAGACCATGGTGCTGATCAAAGGTCACATGTTTGCATGTAATGATAAACTGATATGTTTGATTATGAATGATTTAAGTTTGCTAATTTGATATTTGTTGTGTTATGTAATTTTGATTCTATCTAGCATTTGTCTGTAAAAAATAATTTAATGTGAGTCTGTATTAATCCAGGATAAAGTCTCATAAGTTTAATTTCAATAATGATCTACTCAGACAATATTAAAGATATCAAGCTTGTATTTTTACAGAAAGTTTTTTTTATCTGCTTTAAAAATATATATAATGACGGTATAAGGTATTCATGCATAAGTCGGTCTACATTCTTTCCGCTGTCTCGCCACCCAGACCACCACTGCCCCGGCAACGTCTCGTCTTATACTCAGACGTATATTTTTTTCCCATGACAAGCTGGGCAATGACACGTCTGGTAGTCGTGTCTGGCTTAATGAAGTGAAGGGTGACGATGTTGACACATCTATATAATCACATGAATTATGTGCATCTGTCAGGAGGCCCAGTCTGAGTCCCACTGCAGTCCTGGCTGTTGCTATAGGGACTGAATCGACGACCATTCAGACGTTGCCCGCAGACTCGCCCCATAGGCCCCTCGAGAGCTGCCCAGACGTGACCCTTGTGACCCTCTTTTCAACTGAGGTAGGGTAGGCCTCGCTGATGAGCACGAGAGATGGCTAATTCCAGCCAATTTTCAGCTTTTTAATAGCTGAAGGGCTTCGAGATGGTGCGAACGGGTGTCTGAAAAAATATCTGAATGTAATTGAGTACATGGCAGGACTCGTGATAAGTGTGTGTCTTGATTTGGAGCGTGAAGTGTATGTAGTGACAACAAGGGTCAGAAATGAGATCAAAAACAGATGCAGATGTATGTACACTCAGGTTGAAGAATCTGTCACTAGTGCCTCAAAGATACATATTGGTATCAGTTGATACATATCTGTACCTAAATGGACCTTTTTTTTAAAAAGTACTGCCCCACTGACAGTCTGGAACTATTTTTGTGTATGCTGGTACTAGTGTTGTAGTTCTCGAGACTGGTCTCAATCTCAAGACCACTTTTTAAAGGTCTTGGTCTCGTCTTGGAATCGACCGCATTTTTACTTGGTCTTGTCTCGGTCTCAAAGAAAGAGGACTCGGAATTTTATTTCAAGACCAGCCAAGACCACAACTGATGGCACATCACAAATTTATTTTTTATCATTAATTTTATGCAGTTTATTCAGGTTTGGCATATGATGTTGGCATTGTTTAAGCATTGTTTAAGTTTCTCCCAATGACAATTTTTCTAATTTTATTACTAAAAACACCTGCATTGTGTTAAGTGGATGGCACGCCATGGAAAGACAGTTCAGATTAAATGGTTAAGTTGATTTCAGCTCTTTAGTGTTTGTTCACTTTTATTTGCTTATAGACAAAGATAAATTCCCACATATCTGCAATGCCTTTGATTATTTTATCAACTTCTCTGATGGCACACACACACACACGCACGCACGCACGCACGCACGCACACACACACACAGACAAGAAGTGCCTAATCATATTCCACATTTTAGTGTTTTAATGCAGTGACTTGCACTGGTCTTGGTCTTGATTTGGTCTCGGCCTGTCTTGGTCTTGACTCCGTCTCGGCCCTTTAATATCTTGGTCTTGGTCATGACTTGGTCTCGGTTTTGGTGGTCTTGACTACAACAGCTGGTACCTTCACATGGTAATGGACATCATTCAGGAATGTACTGCTTTGAACCTTGATGTTTGTTATCAATATTCATGTACTGTCGTGTATACTTAAAGGTAACATGGTAACTTAAAAAATACACTAGTACCCTGGTTCCTTTTTTAACTATTAGTAAACGTTTTGGTGCCAGAAGGATTGACACTGCATCATGATGTAAGGAAGCAGAATGTTTTAATTCGGTACTAGGCAGTGGTAGCATACAAAAGGTAACACTGTAAAAAAATTCTCTCGAAATTGCAGCTGGGTTGCCGGTAACTTACCGTAGATTTAAATTTATGTTTTTTACTGGCAACATTTTGTTCAAAGTTAAATGAACATTAAATATTTACAAGTCTTTGTCTTTACAGAGTAAAACTTAAAAAACAGCATCAAGCAAACCATTCTGGGAAACAAAATCTGAAGCAAAAAAAGAAAAAGATTGATGATTTCTGGTTCCCAGAATGCTTTGAACAAACTCTTGCCAGTAAATAAATTTAAATCTACGGTAAATTACCGACAACCCACCTGCAATAAATTGTAATTTCTACGGAATTTTTTTTACAGTGTAGGAACAATGCAAATTTACATAATATGGTAGTTTGCACTATAACACTAAAAATGCGTTGAATAGTATTATATTTATGTTTATTTACGTATTAACTGCGTTATGTCACGTGACTGTAATGTTCAACAACAATGCTGTAATCTACACTTTTCGTTAATTCGTTACAGGCTATTCGTTTATTTATTAAATTAAATTGCAATATTTGTAAAAAAAATGTAATTAAATTATTAAAGAAATGCATTATTGCCCTAAATTTGACCTCATATGTGTCAGCATATGTAATTCCGCGCCCCCGTGAACTCTTGCGAAATACGCTTTTCTGTTTGTGTCACTGTCACGTATTGGTTACTCAACTTTTTTGTCCTATTTTCAAACCATTGTCGCTTCGGTTTAGGGTTGCGGTATATGTCACTTTAAGTATTTGTCACTTTAAGTATTGATTTATAAAAAAAAGATACAAGACTTATTCTTTTATATTTTCTAAACTTTAAATTGTCGCCTGACGTTGGGGTTAGAGTTTGTTTAGGTAAGGATGTAATTTTATGTAAATCTAACCCTAAACCGAAGCGACAATGGTTTGAAAATAGGACAAAAAAGTTGAGTAACCAATACGTGACAGTGACACAAACGGAAAACGTGACATGCTCACGTTCAAACGCGGCACAACGTGACATTTTCACGTTGGTCCATATGTGAAATAGTCACGTATTTGCGTGATACAGGGTTGAACCATTAGGACAAGTTAAGGACATGTTAGGCAACGATGTGGTTGTAATAATTTTTTATTAAAGTTTACAAAGTATAATTTGCAAGTTTTCAGAGGTGCCTGATGTATGATTTTGGGGTCATGTGCTGCCCTCTAGTGGACACTGAAACAAACTTGAAGCCGGTATACATTATTCACACAAAACTCATAAAACAAGCATACAGGTGGAAACATAAAATTAAAGCAATGCCAAGTGAAAACACTGCGACAGGATATTGCATATTATGAAAACAAAATCATCTACTTAAAAATGTTAAAAATATTATTACATCATGTACCTGAAAACACTGTCCTGAGTAAAGATCATTTACATGAATGCTTGACTTTACAGTAATTTACATTATGGCATAAATCACAATTGTAAACTGGAGCAGCATTGATATTTAAATGTTGCTCTGGTAAAGTGAAAATGTTATTAATGTGTGCATCATGGCTGCAATTTTTGGTTTGTTTATTGTAAAACTGATTATGTAATCTACATTGCATTTGCATTGATCTTTTAAGTGTTCACCTGAAAATATACAATGCATGTTACATTAAGCAAATGTTTCTTATAAACACAAAAAAGTTAAAAACACACAGAAAAGGTATAAAACTGTCTGTTCCTTAAAACAAAAGTGATAGGTTTAACTCGCAGGGAACACACATAATGTATAAACAACGTAGGCCTATAGATTAAATGCACTGTAAGTCGCTTTGGATAAAAGCGTTTGATAAAAACAAATGAGACAAATGAGTTCATCTATAAAATGTGGCATTAAAATAAAAACACTGTCAGAAAAAAAATGAGTCAAAAAATGTCAAACCTCTTGAAAGCTATACATTTGGTGCTCAAAAATGTATACATTTAGTACCAATATGTACCTCTGAGGTATTAATATGAACACTGCAAAGGTGTACGTTTTGAAAGGGTACCGCCCCAGTGACAGATGGGACCATTTTTTGACCATTATTTTTGACGGTGTACCAATATATTTCAAGCAGCAAAAGGAAGTGGTTGCTAGTTTTCCTTAAACTTAAAATCATAAGAGACCCTCTTAAAAGTATCTCCTTCCCTGCTTATATAATGCATTGACAAATCAAACCAGAACCAATTCTTGAAAATGTTAGACTACTGAAGCTCAGAATCGGTGAACCCAGAATGATTATTTTAATAATGAATCTTTTTATGGACTATCTTATCCATCCATTACTGATGTCTCGCTGCTTCAGAGAATGATCGCATTTCTCTTCTCCAGGGTCTCTGTGCGGACCCTGCTGGCTGGAGAAACCTCCCTTCTTCACCTCGTCTCTCTCCAAAGCGGTGTATTCTTTTGGAGGAACGTGGCTCATAACTTTAGGCTCTTCCATTGGCGAGTGTTGCACCATGTGATGGGCGGGGGGCGTGGCTGATAGAGTGTGGTCAGGAGAGGTGCGCTCTGATTTGATGCTCAGGTTCAGGGAGGGGTGTGTCGGGGAGGTAGGGGAGGAGCTGTGGGACGGGTACGAGCAGCCTCCTGCTGAGCTCATCCTACAATGGAAATGACATACACACCTTTGAGTCAGATTAGACATGAACGAGTGGCACAATGGTACTACAATGACGCAAAGGTAAGGGGTTGATCGCAGGGAACACAGATGCTGATAAAATGTATAGATTGAATGCACTGTAAGTCAATTTGGATAAAAGTAATACTATCGTTTAACTTATAGTATAGTATGCATTGAAGTACAATGGTATAACACAATATCATAATACAAATAGACATGTTAGTATATATCAGGAGAAACAGAATATGTCTCACCCAGAGCTGATCATGGATTGGTGGGCATCCTGATGATTCAGAGATTGCCATGTGTTCATAGAATTGCGCTGATAACCCACAGCGTAACCAGGATGACTGTAGTCTAAGACAGAAATGACCAATGGATATCCATTATTTATTTACACTTAAGAAATAAAAACTGAAGGTAAACCTTAAATTCATAATTTTTGCTGTCTTTGCAAGTTTACTCACCTGTGGGCCCGTAGTTCCCCAGGCTGTGCCCCAGTAATCCTGTCTTTCCCATAGTCATCATGTGACCTCCACCGTGCATACTCTGATACAAAGCCCTCTGGATAGAAACCAAGAACGCACAAATTTAATAAACTACAATATTTCACACGGTACCTTTGCTTTACATGAATGATAAACAAAACAACGTGACACTTAAGGAAATAAAATCATCTTTGTATAAAATAAACTCAATTAGATAGATAGATAGATAGATAGATAGATAGATAGATAGATAGATAGATAGATAGATAGATAGATAGATAGATAGATAGATAGATAGATGCACAGACAGACAGACAGACAGATGTATAGACAAACTTATAGACAGACAGATGGATGGATGGATGGATGGATGGACGGACAGACAAAAACAGACAGACAAAACAATAGATAAAACAATAGACAGACAGAACAATAGATGGATGGATAGACAGACAGACAAACATATAGACAGACAGATGGATGGATAGACAGACGTATAGACAGACAGACAAAAACAGAAAGATAGAACAATAGACAGACAGACAGACAGACAGAACAATAGATGGATGGATGGATAAACAGACATATAGACAGACATATAGACAGACATATAGACAGACTTATAGATAGACAGACAGATGTATAGACAGATAAACAGACAAAAACAGACAGACAGAACAATAGATGGATAAATGGAAAGACAGACAGACAGACAGACAAATGTACAGAAAGATAGATAGACAGAGAGACAGACAGACAGACAGACAGAACGAACAATAGATGGATGGATGATAGACAGATGTATAGAAAGACAGATGGATGGGTAGACAGACGTATAGACAGACAGACAAAAACAGACAGACAGAACAACAGATGGATGGATGATAGACAGATGTATAGACAGACAGATGGATAGATAGACAGACAGATGGATAGACAGATAAACCGACAAAAACAGACATAAAGAACAATAGATGGATAAATGGAAAGACAGACAGACAGACAGACAAATGTACAGAAAGATAGATAGACAGAGAGACAGACAGACAGACAGAACGAACAATAGATGGATGGATGATAGACAGATGTATAGAAAGACAGATGGATGGGTAGACAGACGTATAGACGTATAGACAGACAGACAAAAACAGAACAATAGATAAAATGATAGACAGACAGAACAATAGATGGATGGATGGATAGACAGACAGACAGACAGACAGACTGATGGATGGACAGACGGACAGATGGATAGAAAGACGAATAGACAGACAGACAGAACAATAAATGGATGGATGATAGACAGTTGTATAGACAGACATATAGACAGACAGATTGATGGATAGACAGACGGACAAACAAAAACAGAAAGAAAGAACAATAGATGGATGGATAGACAGACAGACTGATGGATGGATGGATGAACGGACGGACAGACAGACAGACAGAAAGAAACACAGAACGATAATAGACAGACAGACAGACAGACAGACAGACAGACAGACAGAACGAACAATAGATGAATGGATGATAGACAGATGTATAGACAGACAGATTGATGGATAGACAGACAGACAAACAAAAACAGAACAATAGATGGATGGATAAACAGACAAACAGACTGATGGATGGATGAACGGACGGACAGACAGACAGAAAGAAACACAGACAGATAATAGACAGAGACAGACAGACAGAAAGAACGAACAATAGATGAATGGATGATAGACAGATGTATAGACAGACATATAGACAGACAGATTGATGGATAGACAGACAGACAAACAAAAACAGAACAATAAATGGATGGATAAACAGACAAACAGACTGATGGATGGATGAACGGACGGACAGACAGACAGACAGACAGACAGACAGACAAAAGAAAGAAACACAGAACGATAGATGGATTGATGGATGATAGATAGATGAGTACTTTGGTGGACTCTCTCACTGCATTGCTTAAATTACTGCGTGTTCCGCACAGGCCGCCATGCAGGTCGATTCGCCGTCCGTCGCCGGTGACACCCAGAGGGGGCGGAGTTTTCATCTCCAAACCTCTGCTCAGGTTGCCATGGGTGAACGTCGAATAGCCCACACCTTCACAGTCATATGGGAAGTGAAAAACAAGATGTGGCTGCAAATTTTTTTCGGTTTCTCTCTCATTCTCCCTCCCTCCATCTCTGTCGGTCAGTAAAAGGAGAAGTCTCCTTCACCATATGGCTTTAATGCACTATCTAGATTTGACACCTGCACGAATTCCACTGATATGTGTGAACCTGCCTCGAGTTGACGGTTCAACGCGGCCACAAGCTTTCAGACCTACAAGAGCCAGGGCGTCTGCCTCTACATCTAAAAGGATTTATTTGTAAGTCCGCGGTCAGCATAAGTTGCTATGTTCTGGTGCGTTTAACGCTTTAACGTTGGATTCTGACCACAACATAACACGCAGGTAACACTGCTTGAGAAGATTCCCATGATGCCCCGCTAATAGTTAAATGGATGGAGAGCAGCCTCATAAAGTTCAGCAGGTGTGATGTTCTGCTGAAAAACCACAGCTTAGCCTTTAGGTACTGTCTCATATGTGTTTGTGGCTGAAAAGCGGGGGGGGCTTTCATATATAAGAGAGCTTCCTGTGAACAAAGAACTAAAATACTCCACTCGGGGAGCGGTCCATACTAACTTTCTGTTTGAACCCATCAAAAAATATATGGCCATTTATAATATACATTTTATAATTTGGGCTATGAATGTAGTAAATGTCTATATAAAGCAGACATTTATATACATATAATAGCATATCTAATAATACTAAATAATAGCAAAAGCATCATTGTTAAAAATAAGATTCTTTAATGGTAATTTTATATGATATGGGCCTTACCTGAATGCGGGCCTGCTAGTGCCGCATGGGAGTTGGAGCCTCCAGAACCGTCCGAGCCGGATCTGTTGCATAGGGATTTGTAGGGCAGTGTCCTCCCTAGGTTTGGATTGGATGAGTTGGTGTAGCCATTCTCACTACTTGAACCCATCATCTGTGCTTCTGTAGGGAGGTGTGAAGACGCCTGGGACAAGATTTGAAATATAAAAATGTTAATACATTTTTGAGGGCATTTTAGATAAACGTGTCCACTGTGCATATATGTGACCATGTCTGTGAAATCCAGGCTAAAGTCTCGTAATGTAATGATGAGGTGAGAAGCATCAAAGTTTGATTTCACATTCAAGTTCTTTATATTATGTAGGATGATTTTATAAAAACAGTAGATCACAAAAATAGCTTGAGATGGATCACATATGCACATATTGGGAGTACACTATACCAAAAAATAAAGACCTGCATTATACAATCTTTATTTCTATATTGTATATTTTATCTTTTTCACACAAGATGTAAGCAACACTGGTGCAGAAGCACTTCCTGTTTCAGTTTTTTAACACTGAAGAAAATATTAATATAAAAAATTGATTAGGGCTGTCAAAAGATTAATCGCGATTAATTGCATACGAACTAAAAGTTTGTTTTTGCATAATATATGTGTGTGTGCGCACTGTGTGTAATTATTTTGTATATATAAATACACAAACATTGGATGTATGGATCTAAGAAACTTTTACATGTGTATATATATATATATTAGATTTCGGTATATTTTATATTATATATATATATATATAGATAAAAAATATATATACATACATAAGTTTTTTCTTAAATTATACATGTATGTGTGTATTTATATATATAAAATAATTACACAAAATAAACAAACAAATACATTATGCAAATACAAACTTTTATTTTGTATGAGATTAATTGTGATTAATCTTTTGACAGCCCTAATATTAATTAATATTAGAACAAAATACAACCAACAGAAATTTTTGAACTAGATTCTAATATAGAATTTATAAAAATATAAATAAATGTATATAGACATGTAAATGTTTCTAAAATGCATACATGAATGCGTGTGTATTTATATATAAATAATAATCACACACAGCACAAACTCATATGTTATGCAAAAAATTACTTTTATTTTGTATGAGATTAATCTATGCCCAGCCCTAATATATATATATATAGCATATATAAAGCATACATGTGTGTGTGTGGATAAAATATATATATATATATATATATATATATATATATATATATATATATATATATATATATATATACACATATATTTTTTTTATCCACATATATATATATATATATATATATATATATATATATATATATATATATACTGAATAATAGTAAAAGCATCATTGTTAAAAATACGATTTTTGAATGGTAATTTTATATGACATGGGCCTAACCTGAATGCGGGCCTGGTCAAAATGTAAAATAAATGTGAACTAAAAAACTTAAAAACAAAAGGAAATCCTTTTGGACCATTGTTGTTTACATCTTGCAAAATGGTCTATAGGAGTTGGGCACTGGCGGCTTGTGCCCGCTCATCCAAGGGGCGCTAATTAAAAAGTGTTTGGAGTGTCGTGTGTTGCTTGTGGTTTCAAAATGTGTTTATTGCGTCATGTTAACCATGTGTCAAAATAGTTTATGATAAAAACGCAAGACACTCCCTTACCCCATTTGCACCTGATGCTGCGCGCACCAGTGGTAGATGTAATGTTTAGGCGCAAATGGGTTAATAGTAAACTCTGATTACGCGTGAGATTATGCGAGTATCTGGCAAACGCGAGCGTCTCTTTTATCATAAACCCTTTAGATGCTCCAAGTCGATTTAACCCAGCTGGTGGATTTGACAATATTAAACCCAGCCATAGGTTGAAAACAACCCCAGATTTTTTTTAATCAAAATATAATTTCAAGCATTTATTATAAACCTTTAGATCAAAATGTATTAAGATAAGGAGAAACATTCAATCGCTAGGTTTTTCTCAGTAAGTAGTATCCACACAGCAAGCAATAGCCATCATTTCACTGTCTAAATTGGGGATTTTCAAACTTTTTAATGGCATGGACCCCCACATATGATGAACCTAAAGCGAGGGACCCCCTTCCTAAAATATATATCTATATCAGGGGTCTCCAACATGGTGCCCTCGTAATAAAATAAAATCGATAAGTAAAACAAAAATGTTTTGAGTAGACTATATCAAAAAGTAGCCCTCCAGATTGTTTTATCCATTGTGCCCTTGCTCACAAAAAGGTTGGAGACCCCTGATCTATATTATCTTATAAAGAAACATTTAAACTGTGTTAGATAAATTGTAATTGTAAAATTATAAAAACTGCAAATTGTTAAGAAACTTAAACAATTGCCTACATATAGACTTTTTACAGTTTATCTCTTAGACGTTTTCTCTTTGTCAATTTCTGGGGACCCCTTGGAACCTTCTTGTTTGAAAACCCCTTGTCTAGGTTAACTATAGACCCAATATATTCCAGCTATGAGTAAATTGCATCTAGCCAAAATAAATTTGGCTATATGTCGTTTTTTGCCTAAATAACTTGTAATGCAAAAGCAAAGTCAACAGTGATTAGGCCTATAAGCAGTGACGGCCAGTGACTTCTTTTTTCGAGGGCGCTCGAGGTGAAGTTCGTCACAACATGTATGTAGCCCGTCATGTGTGTGGTTTGTAATTTCAAAAATGTGTTCTGCGCATCGAGTGAACTTATGTGTATCACGTGTCCTGTCAAAACAAGTGCCCGCTGCAGATGCGCCCAAAGGGTTCACGATAAAAGAGACGCTCGCGTTTGCCAGATACTCGCATAATCTCATGCGTAATCAAAGTTTACTGTTAAGCTGTCTTGCTTGTACTTTTTGAACGTGAGCGTCTCTTTTATCACAAACAGCCTTGACGCATATGCAGCAGGCACTTACCTGATGCACATGGTTCACATGACGCAACAAACACATATTTTGCGCCCCTCGGATGGGCAGTCACGAGCCGCCACTGCCTACAAGGTGTGATGATTGTAGGCCTGATTTAATGCATGCAATGTTCATGATTTATTGTGCATTGTTAAAAAAACACTTTACTCACGTAATAGCGTTGGCGAGCAACGGACAGATCCATACCATCACCAAGCTGGTATTTCTCTGCTCCGATTGAAGAGCTATCTTCATGGTCAACCAACTCAGAACCATCCAGTCCCAATCCTTTCCTTCTCAAAGTCTGGACAGAAACAGAAAAAAGTGGGAAGCAGGACATGACACGGGTAAATCGAACACCATGAATTCCATACCCTATCCGAATCTAAAGGATGTGTTAAGCCACTGCTGTGATATAAAACTGATGAAAGCTGATTGGTTCCATTACAATAAAATTGATCAAAAACAGAAACCACACAGGCAACGACATAACTTTAACCCTTGTATTATGTTCCAGTTCAATTTGACCCGTTTTGATTTTTAAGCTGTCGGAAAAAACAGTTAACCAGTTAAAGGCGACATTTCACAAGACTTTTTAAAGATGTAAAATAAATCTTTGTTGTCCCTGGAGTACTTATGCTCAAAATATCATATAGATCATTTATGGTAGTATGTTTAAATCACCACTTTGTAGGCATGGGCAAAAATGTGCCGTTTGGGTGTGTCCTTAAAATGCAAATGAGCTGATGTCTGCACTAAATGGCAGTGCTGTGGTTGGATAGTGCAGATTAAGGGGCGGTTTTATCCCCTTCTGACATCACAAGGGGAGACAAATTTCAGTGAGCTATTTTTTCACATGCTTGCACAGAATAGTTTACCAAAACTAAGTTGCTGGGTTGATCTTTTTACATTTTCAAGCTTGATAAAAGCACTAGGGACCCAATTATAGCACTTTAACATGGAAAAAGTCAGATTTTCATTATATGTCCCCTTTAAGTGATTTTATTCTCGAAACTTTTTCTCATTTATAGCCATGAACATGCATGCAAAGTTAGGATACGCTGATATGTTTTGAAATGTACGCAAATAATTTTGTAACAATTTTGATGTTCGCGGGTCAATTTGACCCACATTTTTTTCCAAAGCAACTGTACCCAAATTAAATATGTGTTTTCGGTGTTGCTATATTGGTGTTTTACTATCCTGAAATGTGGGTAAAAATGCTTCTCCTCACTCTTTTGAGTACTGAAAAAACATTTACAGGCACAGATGGTAAAAGTGAGCTATCATTTCTATTTATAATGTATATGAAATACTACTTAAAGGGATAGTTCACTTTAAAATGAAAATTCTGTCATCAGTTACTCATCCTCATGTTGTTATAAACCTTTATGAATTTATTTTTTCTTATAAACACAAAAGAAGATATTTTGAGAAATAATGGTAAACACACAGCAGTAAGTGACCATAGACTTCCGTAGAAGGAATAAAAAAATATGATGGAATTTAATGTGTTCCGTCAACTGTGTGCTACAATCATTTATCAAAATATTTTCTTAGTCATTTATCACAATACTTCCAAAATATGTTTTTCCTACAATGGAAGTCAGTGGTCACTTACTGCTGTGTGTTAACCAATCTTCTATTGTGTTCATCAGAAAAATAAATTCATACAGGTTTAGAACAACATGAGGATGAGTAAATGATGACAGAATCTTCATCTCAAAGTGAACTATCCCTTCAAGTTATATTTGTCTTCCAGACATTTGGTCACTTTTTCTCATTTAGGGCCATGAATGCAAAGTTAAGATACACTGATGTTTTGAAGTGGGTTTTTAACAAAAAAATTATGATTTTGATGTTCGCCGGTCAATTTCACATATATTTTTAGGCAATTGCTATGAATCCAATTAGGGTCAGTTTGACCCCCTCCATCAAAATCGTCACAAAAATCGAACACAATACAAGGGTTAAAAAAGGCCTTTTCAGAAAGAAGATATTTGGCACGTACCTCCAGTATGTCATTATTGGTACGGCTTTCATGAGGTTCGCTGTATTCGGTGTACTTCAGCAGTACTTTGTCCATGTCGGTGCTGGCATACTGAAACAGTCGGTTTGTGCTGTTGAAAATGATGAGGGCGATCTCGCAGTCGCACAACACGCTCAGCTCGTAAGCCTTTTTCATCAGACCGAACTTGCGCTTGGTAAATGTCACCTTGGGGAGGCCAAGAAACCACAGTACTATTGTTACAAATACCACTGCTATGATGTCTTTTTTTGAACATGTATTTAGGACGTAGCGAGACTGCGTTTCACACATTGAGATCCTGGGGTTGCTTAAAATATCACGCTGTTAGGTAGAGCTAGAACCAAGAGCATTGGCGCTTGATGCCTATTATATCAGGTGTGAAAATACCACCTAGTTTAATCCTTGGGTACAAGATCTGAAAGACCCATATTAACTGTGGAAAATAATTAATTGCCAATGGTGTTTCATGTACATTACACTTATGCATTTGATAGGCGCTTTAATTTAAAGCATTTTACAGTCATTTCAAGATAAATTAATGGAATCTTCAAATTTGCACTACTTATTGAGCTACAGGAACACATTTTCAATGCTTTAAACAGAGTCGAAGTAAAAAAGTACCAACCTGTCGGTTGCGTTGGTCGAGGATCCGAGAGATCTGTATTTTCTTACGCCCCATAATTTTCTGTGTTTAATGCAGGTAATTAACCTGTTAAAAGTTTAAAAATAAATAATCAGTCCTCCTAGTTCTTAAATAAAGGTACAAAAAGTACACTTTTTTACTGAAAGGGTGCATATTAGTACCTTAAAGTACCGTCCCACCCACCCATTTGTACTTTTGGGATTGAAACCCTGAACTTTGGATTCCTAATGTAGTTAAAGGATTAGTCCATTTTCCTACAAGAAAAATCCAGACAATTCACTCACCACCATGTCATCCAAAATGTTGATGTCTTTCTTTGTTCAGTCGAGAAGAAATTATGTTTTTTGAAGAAAACATTGCAGGATTTTTCTCATTTTAATGGACTTTAATAGAGCCCAACATTTAATACTTAACTTAACACTTAACAGTTTTTTTCAACGGAGTTTCAAAGGTTTATAAACGATCCCAAACGAGGCATAAGGGTCTTATCTAGCAAAACGATTGTTATTTTTGACAAGAAAAATAAAAAATATGCTCTTTTAAACACAACTTTTCGTCTAGGTCCGGTCCAGCGCGACCTAACATAAATGCGTAGTGACGTAGGGAGGTCACGTGTTACATATATAAAACGCAAATTTGCGGACCATTTTAAACAATAAACTGACACAAAGACATTAATTAGTATCAGTTGACATACAACAACGTAGGAACGGTCCTCTTTCAACACATTTGTAAACACTGGGGCGGAGTTTGCGTTCGTCCTCTGTGACCTCTTGACGTATTGCGTGGGGTCACGCTGGCGCATCACGACTGGATTTAGACGAGAAGTTGTGGTTTAAAAGTGGATATTTTTTATTTTTCTTGTCAAAAATGACAATCGTTTCGCTAGATAAGACCCTTATGCCTCGTTTGGGATCGTTTATAGACCGTTGAAAAAAACTGTTAAGTGTTGAGTTAAGTATTAAATGTTGGGCTCTATTAAAGTCCATTAAAATGAGAAAAATCCACCAATGTTTTCCTCAAAAAACATAATTTCTTCTCGACTGAACAAAGAAAGACATCAACATTTTGGATGACATGGTGGTGAGTAAATTATCTGGATTTTTCTTTTAAGAAAATGGAATATTCCTTTAAGCTACATATTTCCTTTGTTCATGTGTTATTATGAGTTTAGCCGATACCCAACTACCACCCCAAATTCCTATAATACTGTAAAATACCCAACATTGTGTACTTAACCCCTCCGGAGACCCAGTTGAGAATAAAGTTGGCAGGCCAACACCCCCGCAGTCTGTGTTATTTCAGCACAAACACCAGCATTTCCACAGGGCACGGGTTAAAAATATGTCATCTCCATTTAAAGGTACAGTTATGTTAACATTAGCCTTACAACCGCACTTAGAATAATAGAGTTTCAATGGAGGGAAAGTTTTATCCACCCCCTGCTCTCCCATGAGCCAAATGGACACAAATAATTGATTTTGGGAGAAAGGGGGGTAGAAATGTTTTATGTAATTTCTATATATATTCCATCTGTTGCAGATTCATGTAATATTTTAGGCTTTCAGTTATTGAATGATTTTTCATGTTTACACACTTTTAAAATTTAATTCAATTCAATTTTATTTAAATAGCGCTTTTCACAATAGGTAATTGTATCAAAGCAGCTTTACATTAATAGAAGCAGGAGAAAACAGACAAATCAACAGACAAAATAAGTAGCAAAATACAGCGGCTATGAATAAGCTTTACAAGTGAGCGTGTTGATGATGTAACGAATAGAAGAGGGTGCTAAGTTAAGCCAATGTTGGCTGAAAAAATGTTGGGTTGTTTTAACCAGTGGTGGCGGGTGACTTCTTTTTCGAGGGTGCACAATGCAAAGCTGATCACAACATGCATGTAGCCCGTCATGTGTGTGGCTCATCATTTCAAAATATGTGTTTGTTGGGTCATGTCAACCATGTGCATCATGCGTCTTGTCAAAATATGCGCCTGCTCCACATGCGTCAAAACAGTTTATTATAAAAGAGACACTCATGTTCACAAAATACTCGCAAGACACTTAACTCTAAACATGAGATTTAGCAAGTATCTGGCAAACGCGAGCATCTCTTTTATCATAAACCCCTTCGAAGCGTCTGCATCAGGCTCGTATTTTGACCTCACGCGTGATGCACATAAGTTTACATGATGCGTGAGGTCAAATTCGAGCCTGCTGGTTAAAACCATCACTGGTTTTAACCCTGAAAGTTGAGTTGTTAAAACACACAGTTGGGTCAGATATGCACTGAAAAAAATTATTCATTAAATTTACTTCATTTTTTTAAGGTAAGTGGTTGCAATCAATTTATTTAAGCTACATTTAAACATATGTTTTTTTGTTTTGTTTTTTAAAATTTTTTGTTTAAATGTAGCTTAAATAAATTGATTGCGGACCATTTACTTTAAAAAATTGAGCAAATTTAATGAATTATTTTTTTCAGTGTGGACATGTGGACGTGTGTGCATCAGGCACATATTTTAACAAGACACATGATGCACATGGTTCACATGACGCAACAACACATAATTTGACATGAGGAGCAACACACATGACACATTTTGAATTTGTGGCCCCTCGTAAGAGAATTCACCGGCCGCCACTGGTTTTAACTCTAAAGGTTGAGTTGTTAAAACACACAGTTGGGTCAAATATGCACTGAAAAAAATGATTCATTCAATGTACTCAATTTGTTTAAGGTAAGTGGTTGCAATCAATATTATTTAAGATACATTTAAACAAATGTTTTTTTTTTGTTTTGTTTTTAATGTAGCTTAAATAAATTGATTGCGACCACTTACCTTAAACAAATTGAGTAAAGTTAATGAATCATTTTTTTTCAGTGTGGACATGTCGACGCGTGTGCATAAGGCACACATTCTAACAAGATGCATGATGCACATGGTTCACATGACGCAACAAACACATAATATGACATGATGAGCAACACATGACAAATTTTGAATTCGCGCCCCTCGAAAGAGAAGTCACCAGCCGCCACTGGTTTTAACTCTGAAAGTTGAGTTGTTAAAACACACAGTTGGGTCAAATATGCACTGAAAAAAATTATTCATTCAATCTACTCTTTTTTTTTAAGGTAAGTGGTTGCAATCAATTTATGTAAGCTACATTTAAACAAATGTTTTTGTTTTGTTTTGTTTTTCAATTTTTGTTGTTGTTGTTGTTTAAATGTAGTTTTAATAAATTGATTGCGACCACTTACCTTAAAGGAGCATTTCACCCGTAGAAACATTCATCTTTATGGAAAGTGTGTCATATTTGTAGTCGAAATGTAACATACATTTAGAATTTGGTGCCTATTTGACCAAGAAAAGGGGTGTTTGTAGTCTCACTCCCTCAACAAAAATATAGCACTTCCTTCTTTCAATGATGCAAAATTATGATTTTTGCATCATTGAAAGAAGGAAGTGCAACACTGAAATCTGTATTTCCCCTGTCTCAGTGGCAACTGAGGAAATGATGCATGACCATTCAAAAACATGACAGGGGTTCTAACTATACAAAGCTTAATGCAAATGGGTGAAGTGTCCCTTTAAAAAAATGTCAAATATGCACTGAAAAAATGATTCATTCAATGTATTCAATTTGTTTAAGGTAAGTGGTTGCAATCAATATTATTTAAGATAAATTTAAACAAATGTTTCTTGTTTCGTTTTTTTTTAATGTAGCTTAAATAAATTCATTGCGACCACTTACCTTAAACAAATTGAGTAAATCAGTGTGGACATGTCGACGCGTGTGCATCAGGCACATATTCTAACAAGACGCATGATGCACATGGTTCACATGACGCAACAAACACATATTTTGACATGACGAGCAACACACAACACATATTGAATAGAGACAGAGCGCAGCGCGTCACAACCTGAGGACCACGCCCACCGGGGGGGAGGTCAATCCGACAGTCTCCGTTGACTTTGTATTGCAGGGGGCCGCCTCCTTGTCATTTCTGGCTTATAACAAAAAACTGAATAATGCCTAAAAGCTGCTTTGGGACAATATGTACAGCTAACAAGCCAAAGAACACAGAAATAAGTTTTTATAAGCTGTCGAGCCGTAAAACCCAGTCTTTAAGGAGAATAAAGTGGATCGCCGATTACGTTTCCCCGCAGTTTACGCAGTTTAGCAGATTACGACGCAGTTTTACTAATAGGAGTACTATGAAAAGTTGCCTGTTTCCATTTCTGTGTCTAAACGCTCGTTTTTTGAAGTCGACAGCTTATAAAAAATTATTTATTTATTATTTTGGCGTGTTAGATGTACACCTTGTCACACAGCAGCTTTTAGGTATTATTCTGTTTTTAAGTTTAATCTGTAAATAAGTTTTTATAAGCTGTCGACCCCAAAAAACGAGCGTCTAAAGACACAAAAATGGACACAGGCAACTTTTCATAGTACTTCTATTAGTAGAACTGCGTCCACCAGGGGGAAACGCAGTCGGCGACCCACTTTATTCTCCTTAAAGGCTGGGTTTTACGGCTCGACAGCTTATAAAAACTTATTTCTGGGTTCTTTGGCTTGTTAGCTGTACATATTGTCACACAGCAGCTTTTAGGCATTATTCAGTTTTTTGTTATAAGCCAGAAATGACAAGGAGGCGGCTTCTCGCAATACAAACTCAATGGAGACGGTTGGATTGATTTCCCCCCCGGTGGGCGTGGTTTTCAAATTTGCATAACGGCGCTCTGTCTCTATATGCGCCCCTCGGAGGAGGAGTCACCAACCCTAAAGGTTGAGTTGTTAAAACACACAGTTGGGTCAAATATGCACTGAAAAAATTATTCATTCAATTTACTTCATTTTTTTAAGGTAAGTGGTTGCAATTTATTTATTTAAGCTACATTTAAACAAAATTTTTTTTGTTTCTTTTTTGCACAAGACACATGATGGACATGGTTCACATGACGCAACAAACACATATTTTGACATGACGAGCAACACACAACACATATTGAATATGCGCCCCTCGGAGGAGGAGTCACCAACCCTAAAGGTTGAGTTGTTAAAACACACAGTTGGGTCAAATATGCACTGAAAAAATTATTCATTCAATTTACTTCATTTTTTTAAGGTAAGTGGTTGCAATTGATTTATTTAAGCTACATTTAAACAAATGTTTTTTTGTTTCTTTTTTGGACAAGACGCATGACGGACATGGTTCACATGACGCAACAAACACATATTTGGACAAGACGCATGATGGACATGGTTCACATGACACAACAAACACATATTTTGACATGACGAGCTAAACACATGAAACATTTTGAATTACGCTCCTCAGAAAAGAAGTCATCAGCCGCCACTGGTTTTAACCCTGAAAGTTGAGTAGTTAAAACACAACGTTGGGTCAAATATGGACTTTATTCAGGTTCATTTTCTACGTGTTCCTTTTTCCTCAAACTTAGGGATTACAGTGACACAAAGTATAACATATTAGATTAATATAGCATAAACTTCAACGATACTTCTACAATATTATTTATGGTGTATTCCTATTAAAACCATGCAACATCCAACCATTTAACTTTGTACAAAATAATACTGTTATATTAAACATGGTATTTCACAAAATAAAATAATTTGTAATAAAAGACTAATTTATAAATGCAAAGCTTGTGCATGATGTGACGCACACACATTTGCTATAACGTTTATGCATTTGACAGATGCTTTGATGTTTTTTGCCTTTAATACTGTCCAAGCTATTTCAAATAACATGCTTACATATAAATCAAAATAATAACTGCATTTACAAAAGTTAACATCACTGTAAAAAACTGCTATAAGTATGCAGCTGCTTGCAAGTAACTTACTGTAGAAGATAAAGACTGAAAATGTTTCATGTTCATTTAACTTTGAATAAACTGTTGCCAGTAAATAACATAAATGTAAAATCTACAGTAAGTTACTGGCAGCTAGTTGCCAGTAATACCAGTAATACTGTAATTTCTACAGAATTTTTTACAGTGCTGTTTTTATGTTTTGTGATTGTTGTTTGTAAGTCTCTTGTTCGATCTGGGCATTAAACTGCCCACCGGCCTTCAGAAAAACCCTTCAGGTCCTGCACCTTTTGCATGTTTGATCCCTTTAAAACATTGTTGTTGAGATTCATCGTATTACACTGAGGAGAATTGAGAGACTCACACACATCTATTACAAAAGACACAAGCATTTCCTGATGCTCTAGAAGGCTACAAAATACATTAAGCGACAGGGGTATGTAAACTTTTGAACAGGATAATCCGTATTAATTGTTATCATTTTGTTTAAAAATTATACTTTTTATTTAGTTATGTCCTTCAGACGCGACCTAAGATTCATATTCATTTTCCCTGAAAACAAAATATTAACAGGAGAGTTTAAACTATGTCTATGTCTAAGTCTATGTCTGTATTAATTCTTTATTGCATGCAAAAAATTTGATAAATTTCTGCAGAAACCGTCTGTGGTTCCTTAAAAATGCGTCATGTTTTAGCATTTGGCCTGGTTGCGATTGGTAGTACCTACAGTAGTAAAATGAATGACGATAATCTAGAAGAATGCAGATAACTTTATATCAACTTCTTTATTTTAGTTTCACATTACACTTAAGTTTTTCACTTCACTCCTTATTGGTTGCAACTTTCAAAAATCGTGTTTGATAACGGAAAATGGGTCCATACACAAGAAGCCGTTTTTCTGCCCTTTCTAAAGTAAAATCCCAAGGGAGTTTGGCCGTCGTGTTTTTTTCTCATATTAGTGACCTCATCTATTTTTAACATCTCAAAGCCAGTGGTTTGCGGAGAGAGTGACGCTGTTCCCACGATCCACTGGTGCCCGTTGCCCTCACACCCACCCAGTGGCACTGAGGCAGCCGAAGGACCTGACGTTTTGTGCCACTATAACCATATAAGATAATACTGACATGAGCATCCGTTCGTTGCATACACAGAGACTCCTGAAGGTCTTGACAGGTGGTTTGTAGTCAGGGCCAGGCAGTTGATCATGAGATATAAATGTAACGCGAGGAAGTGAAATACATTGGTGACAAGATCTCTATCACCAAACGATGTGTCGGTCGCTAATTTTAAAGTTCCTCAAATTTGCTGATATGAAGCGAACAGTATTAAATGAATTAACTGGACATAAAAGCAGCGTACATGAAAGCAAAGTATAGGATGGTAGGGTGTGTTTTTAGCACTTGGAAATTAATTAAGGCAACAAATTTGAGGTTGTGGGCGGGGGGTTGTGCTTGACCGACCAATAATGAATGAAGTGTTTGGGTGATTCTCACGAAATTAGACTTATGAGGTGTCATGAAACATTTTGATTAAAGAGTATTTCAAATGACATCATACAAAGCAAATTTGTTGTTTTTTCCCCATTTAAGGGGAAAATTTTCATTACCGCAACGTGTCCATGACTGGATTTGGGTTCTTTGACATGGATATATTTATAATTAAAAAATCTAAAAAAATAAAAAGCTTCAGTGCATGTTATACTATAAACATTTACAGTAAAGAAACATGTGGAATTTGGTGATCATTAGTAAATGTAGAGACAATAATAAGGAATATAAATGTGCCCAAGACCAATTTTCTCATCCTCCACAACAATTTTCAATCATTGTTTAAGCCCAAAAAAATTGTTGGAAGGGACATAATTGACTGTGACACTCAAGATGGCTACCAGGTAAGCAGTTCTTATTTTTTCTCTCCAGATAAAAGTTGAAATATTGTTTTTCATAGTACCTAGACATCTTTTTAGTTCTCATTACCGAAACATGAGTTTGTAAATGCATATATTTAATGTAATATCATGTTGCGGTAATGATAATTTTTGATAATGATCATCTAAATAATTCTATAGGAATTTTTTTTAAATCCTCTAAAAATAATGGTTATAGTAAGTTCAGACCTTAATCTTATATGTGCAAAAAAAGGCTTCAAAGGATTTTAAAAAAAATTCTGATGCTGGACACCTTTTAAATCTGGATTTCGTGAGAATCACCTGTTTGGGAAACCTCTGTAAAGAATTATATTTGATTAATTCAGCTTCAGAAATTGAACTAAATTCAGAAGTTTCACACTTTTGGGTAGCATATCTTGACAAAATGAAGTTGCTGTGGTAAACGCTGACCAAAGGCCGAAATATGTGTTTCATCGTGGTTTAAAAAAACATTTACAATGGGAGCCTAAAAAAGTAAAAAAGTTGGTTCAAGTTAAAAAAGTAAGTTACCTGATTGACTTAAAAAATGCCTTAAAATATTAGTTAACTCAAAAAATTAAGTTGAATTAACTAAAAATTTTAAGGCAACCAGATAACTTACTTTTTTAACTTGAACCAATTTTTTTACAGTGTATGTGTTGAATTCAAGCGCTTCTACTATTACATTTACGCATTTGGCAGATGCTTTATCCAAAGCGACTTATAGTGCGCATCCAAGCTATACATTTTATCAGTATATGTGTTGGGAATCGAACCCACAACCTTTAAATACATATATGATACTATACAGGATACCACACATATATAATATAATTATAATTAATGTGATATTCCTGAAGCTCATTTAACATTGTGTTAGCAGTGAAAAGGTCATGGGTTTGATCCCCAGGGAACACACGTACTGATAAAAATGCATAGATATGCACTGCAAGTCACTTTGGATAAAAGCGTAAAGTGTGAAAGTTCAGCTTCCTGTGCGATCCACCCAGAAACCAGACAATGGAAAAGACTACACACAAACAGAGGTGGACTCATACGCTGACAGTATCCCTCAGTGGAGCACTTACTCTGGGGCACGAGGGGAGGAACTGCCTGATCCCTTATGAGGTCCACCCTATCAGAACACCAACAACAAACACCTCTGTGAAGTCGAGTCAAAGTCGCTGAAGCACGGGAACAAATTAAATGAGCACTGAGCAGGCAAATAATGAGTTGTAATGGAGGTCAAAACCAAACGCAACTGCCACCTGTAGCTTACAGACAGTTCAGCTGTTGGGGGCTGACGCGCGGTTCGTTTACGTATTGGTGGGATGAGAAACCTAAAGGTGCCAAAAATAGCAACTAAGACTTGTATTTGCATACAAAATGACAAGGGGAAACCTGCAACAGAGCGACCTGAGAATTTGAATTTGGATGAAGATGTGTTTTCGAAAAAACTGTTGTTGTTCTTATGATTAAAATACTAAATATAGAGGATCTTGGTATACAGTTTGTTTAGGGCAGACGCTTTCATCCAAAGCAACTTGCAGTGAATTCAAGCTATACTTTTTATCAGTATGTGTGCTCCCTGGGGATCGAACCCAAGACCTCTACCAAAAAAAGCTACAGGAACACATATTATACAAGATAAATGGAGATAGGACACTACTGTGGCTTAACTGACAAAACATGCTCGCAACAAATGGGTTCCAGTCCGAAAAACTTCAATCAAAATCTAATAAAATCTGTAAACTCACAAGGGTCTAGACCGAGTAACAAAGCGGTGAGAATTTGTTAAGACAAAATGTGTCAATACCACTTTGTGTGCATCGGTTTGATAGTGGTTTGATTAGACGTTTGTGCGAAAAATTTATCATTTTTCGGCCTAGTTTTAAGTCAAGTATGGTCAACGGCATTATTTTGTTTTTATAGAAAAATAAGTTACTGTATGAATTCAATAGACAGTTTTCTTTGATACTCGACAAGAAGTGCAATACTTTATTGTACTAAAAATAATAAATTAAATTATTTTGTATTAACTATACGGTAAAATATATGAAACAAACTATGTGACAGCAACCAAAGCATGTCTATAATGTGGACATCTCATAGCTTTATAACAGTTTTATGACAGTGTTATATTAGGAAATAAACCACAACCTAACTATTTTACAGTATAATAACTTTGTGGACGGTCCCTATAGAGCAACATAGGCCAACCAAAACCACAATGAGGATTTAATGTCAGCAGATAAGGTTGGAGATCAGTAGTGCATCCTTTGATTAAGCAACCAAAGTACTTAAATATTAATTTAAGCAATTAATAATAGTGTTAATGTAGTAATTTACATAATATTGACATAAAATCACATATTAATTCATTAAAGCTGCCTGTCATGTACTTCTGAGGACTATAGATGTAGACTATACTACCATTTATAAACGTATATAATAAGTATTAGGCATATTTAAGTTATAAATATAGTAACTTGTTCTTGTTTTCTCAGTGTTTAAATTTCCAAAACCAAACGTAATCAGGGAAAACGACTTATTCACATTTAAATATAAAAAACCGATCTTACCTGCTTCTGAAAGGAACCAGTCGGTTAAAAGCAGTTTGCAAAATAATAAATCAGATGACAAGACGTTTTTGTTTTGTTCACATCAACGTCGAGCGCTTTTGACAGGCGCGCATCTGCAGCGTTTCGTACAGTAGCCAGTAGCGTGTGCATGCCACGCCCCCTCGCAGTTTCCATTGGCAGAAGGAGACGCCAATCATCTCCAGCAGTTCCTGTAGTAGCGGCGTCAGATTGGTAGGAAATGACTTTTCACCCGCCTCCTTTAAACTCCTATTGGCTGAGAAATACGTCGATCATCCCCACCTTTATTCCTCGTCATTCATTGATGAAAGTAATCCCAAAATATCTTAAGCATTTAGCATAAAATTAAACCAAGGGTTAAAAATTTATTGATGAAATTACAGTGAATATGCATTTAAATAACATCAATTAAGATGAGTAAACAAGTTATTAATAAAAATATTTTTTAAACGTTTAAAAGTACTACCAATAAGTAATAAAATAACTTTTAATGGATATTTAACAATAAGAAGTATGGTAATATTAAATAAGCATGGAAAATGGTTTATATTCTAAGAAAAAAATGTAACAATAACCATTTGCTATACTAGTTGAGGATATTCATACTACAAATGCATTTGGATTTTTTGATCCACATAATATTAATATTTTCACTCAGAAATAAACAATAATAAACATATTTCAGCTATATGAGTGTGGCTTTGCTTGAAACACTGCTTGCATTTAACAGAAAATGTGTTGTGTTTAACTTTGATAGTTTTAATAAGAGTAAGTTAAAGACAAATTTTTTTAAAATATCTGTTTGCAGACCCAAAATGCTAAATAATAACACACTTTCTTTTAAATATATATATATATATATATATATATATATATAAAACTTTTAAGTAAACCAGTCATACATTTATCTTTTCATTTTTAAAATGTAATTACTAAAGCAACCTTTTCAAATCATGCATGCAAATATACAAAAATAAAACCAGTGCTTTCTCACTCTAATAGTACATAATAGTTTATATATATATAGTAATAATCTCTATACAAATAGTATATTTTTTACACAGTGTGTAAATAAAATTAGTACACTCAAAATCAACCCGTGGTTGGGTAAATATGGACAAACCCAACTTTTGGTTTAAATGAACCTAGAAATTGTCCATCCTTGACCTAATCACGAGTTGAAACAACCCAGGTTAAACCAAATGGTTGGGTTTGTCTATATTTTACGCAACCAGTGGCTAAAACAACCCAGCATTTAAAGTGTATGTACTTGTATAATAAATGTATCATCTTTTAAAAATAGTTAATTATTTAAAAAACAGACAAACGTCACCACTATAATTACACAATCGTCAACCGAAAAAGATCATTAAATAGAGTTTAGCTAGTGGCCATTTTTATCCTGTAAATCATTTTTATTTTAGTCTCTTATGATTTATCACAGCTGACGTATGCTTAGTATTTAATATAGCTGAATCTCACCAACCTTTTTACGTATAAAGTAACAACAAGATAGCCTACTCAAGAGATATAATATACATGCCGTAAAGCAGTAATCACTGTCTTTCGCTCATGCATGCAATGGCTTTAGTTTCCCTATGGGATAATAATCTGCATGTCATCTGATGCAAGAATTAGCAACCTCCTGCCATTCTCCCGAAAGTCCCTAAGCATCCATCCTGCAGGAAGCTCAAGGCACCTGGATTTCCTCTTGTCTGGAGAGAATACAAATAAACCTGGATGTGGAAAACAAATGTTGCTTCCACAACATGGCAGATCAGTATATTGATTTCTTGGTCCTTTAAAGCAATACATGCATGTTTTTTTTTAATATGTTGCTATATTGTTGGGAACGACAAGGTCATAAAGTTTATTAATTTTTTATCCATATTTTTATTCTAACTACTAATCTAATTGCATGAAGGCTTATTTGATCATACTGTACGGGGACCTTTCCACAAAATCTTTGAACATTTCCACCATTTTTTTGCACTGGACATCGGTCAACTGAGCAGTTATTTGTGACAGCTTGCCCCAATAGCTGGGTTCACTATATGCTATGTTGTCTTAATGAAACTTTCCTGCCAAATTTAAAATAAGAGCAAAATTGCAAATGTAACTTAATTCATGCAACTAAAAAATTATGCGTAAAAGTGAGTTTTAAAGTTACTGCACTGTAAAAATATACTGAATCTAAATATATTTTATGTTACTTTAACTTAATTTTTTTGTAAAAAGTTAAACAATTTCAACTTGTTTTTGTTAAACTAAAGTTACTGCAACTAATCGCAAGTCAAAACTTAAAAAAGTAAGTTGAATTGACTTTATTATTATTCATATTATTATTATTATTATATAATATATGCATGGTGGCTAATGTTTAATTATTACTTTAAATAACTGTCTGGGTGTCATGAAAAAAACTCTGGAAAGTGTCTTTCAAACCTTTTTTTCCTGAAACTTCTCACTTCTGCTTTTGACAACATCAGTGGCTTTAAGTTTTGCACATGTGGTGAGTCTCTCGGATTCAGAAATAGCCTCGCTGGTCAGCATACACGTATAGGCGATTTTTAGGCGATGTTTTTTTAGTCTCTGGCTTATCGCGCAGAGCACAGAAGCAGACCTTGAGTTCCTATCAACCCATTCTGAGAAAAAAACCCACCTGCTCAGACTGGGGTTAAGGTAACACCTTAACATTTCACCGTTATGCAGCTGAAATACAATGCATATTGTAGATATATGATATATAGATATAAGATCATTATACATTATATCCACAAATCAAAACTGACCGTTTTTTACTCTAGTTCGTAACATATACAACATATTACATTTCAACATATAAGGCCTAACGCACACTTTCATATTTGTTCAAAATTGACTCCTAAGTCAAGGCGGTTTCCCAGACACGGTTTAGATTAATCCAGAACAAGGCATTAGTTATATTAGGACGTTTAAGTTGTTTTTACAAACATACCTTATACAAAAAACAATACTGGTGTGCATCGAGACAAAACAACGTCATTGATATATGTTAAGAGTTAAAAGATTATAAAACGTAATCCCCACATAACCTAAAAAAAATTATTACAAAGTATTTGAAATATTACACACTGCAGCCATAACAGCCGTCCCTGTAAATATTTTAGATCGAAACCCCTGATGCCACCCTGTTTGGCTAAGTACAAGAAAGTGAGGCTAAAGTGGGCACAAACTGGATGATACAAGACTGGAAAATGTTGCCTGAATCTCAATTCATATGATAGCATCTGAATTTGTCATAAACAACATGAATGCATGGATCCTGCCTTGCAATGCTTCAGGCATGTGGTGGTCTACTGGTGTGCGAGATATTTTCTTGGCACACTTTGAGGCCCTTAATAACAATTGGGCATTCTTTAAACGGCACTGAGTAGTTGGTGACCTCGCCCAGCCCTTTATGACTCATCTTTAATGACTACACTTCTAAAAATAAAGGTGCTACAAAAGGTTCATCACAGCAATGCCACAGAAGAACCATTGTTTTATAAAGAATAATTTTTCTTCCCTATTCATTGTCTAAAGAACGTTTCTACTAAAGACTTTTTGCGCAACGAATGTTAAATGTTCTATATAAAGTCATATCGCCTAAAAATAGTCACTCAGTGACATCATGTGCCAAGAGTGTACCCCTGTCAGAATAAACTTCTCAAAAGCACAGGACATCCCAAACAAAGAGATTACAGTAGTTTAAAATGAACTCCACCAGACCTTTGGATGTAGTGGAATGTGTGAACAACAAATGTTTCTAGCACTGCAGAATCTTAAAGCCGTTCTGAAGGCACAATTCAGCAAGCAAGCAAGGTGTACCTAAAAAGTGTCCGGCGAGTGCATGTGAGCTATTCATCAAAAGCTTTCCATTGATTTAACTAAGCATTCTTTGCAGTGTGATGCTTGTCTCTGAGGCAACAAGCTTTTATAAGTTTTAAATGGATGCAGCAGCTGCCTCTATTTTCAACACATTTAAAACACAAAAAAAGCCTTTATTAAATTAGTGCTTTTCAAATCATAATGAAATCTTTTCTCTATTTCAATGGGTCCTTACAATTGTTTTAAAAAGTATTTCTTATGTATTTTGAAGCTGGAAAAATGAATATGTCATCATTTCTTTTTCCGAGCTGGTTGGTTAATCATGCACATAAACCCCTAATTGTCATGGATCACAAGATGTTACAGCCCAAAAACCGTCTGAAAATTTTTGATTTTCCTGTAACAGCATTGACAGACAAAGTGTGTGATTGTGAGCGAGGGAGAGAGCGATTCTGTGTATGACCAGTGTTGGGGAAAGTTACTTTTAAAAGTAATGCATAACAATATTAAGTTACTTCCAAAAAAGGTAACTAATTGCGTTATTTAGTTACTTTTCATGGAAAGTAATGCGTACGTTAATTTTTTGTTACTTTTGCGTGACTTTTTCTTGGCCGAGGCTTGATCTCTTTCAGGCCTTGCAGGTGTTTTATATCACTGAAAAGTTCTGCATTCAGAAATTGCAGATTTCATTACAAAAATGTCGAGCTCTGGCTTGCCATCTCAGTTTCTGACTTAAAGGGGTCATAGCGTGAAAATTAAACTTTTTCCATGTTTAAGTGCTATAATTGGGTCCCCAGTGCTTCTATCAACCTAAAAAATTTGTTTGGGTAAGCCATTTTCTGCAAGCATGTGAAAAATTAGGTCGTTGAGATTTCGCCTGTTTTGTGAAGTACGTAGCAAGGCGAATTACAATAACACCGCCCCCTTTATCTGCACTATCCAACCACTGCACTGCTATTTAGTACAGAGAGAAAGAAAAAATACTTGACAGCACAATTGAGTTTCAATTGCAACAAACCACCATCATTGTGATCAGTGTTTGCATTTCATCCGCTCAGGCCTACAAATTTGCAATTTTAAAATGCTGTAATAAATTATATGTGGAGTATTTTGAGCTAAAACTTTACATAAGCACTCTGGGAACACCAAAGGCTTATTTTACATCCTAAAAAAATCTCGTGTACGCATAGAGTGCATAATGTGACTACATTTAGTTAAATTTAGTACATAATTTTTTAAATCAAATTAATTAAACTAAAAAAATAACTTGCATTATTTTTTTTAAAGTAAAAAAAATATTATTGTACACATTTAGTAATGCGTTACTTTACTCATTACTTCAGAAAAGTAATATTATTACGTAATGCACGCTACTTGTAATGCTTTACCCCCAACATTGTGTATGTGTATGCTAGTTCTGTTACATATCAACACTGTTACTTTACCTTGGAAGGTTAGGTTGACAGTAACATAATTGACAAGGACTAATTCAACAAACACATTTTCAGCTATATAGACGGTTTCAGCAGTAACAACATAAACAAGCGGCTGTCGTGGTCCGCACGTAACTTCTAGTAAACTCCGCTAAGAATAAATAACAACAAAGTTCTTAAAACGTAGTTTATTTATATAACAAGCAAAAACAACAACACATAGATTACCTAGGAAACCAAAACATTTGTTATTTTCGATGAGGCATTTGTTCAAGAGATCAGTTTAGCAACTAGTCAGACCATAAAAAAAAGGAAACCAGAAGTAAAGTTCAGATCCAGACGTGTATCACGTCAGCGCACGTGCGTCCGATGAAACCATCTATAAGACACTTTTTACAGAAAAAAAATACTGACACCAATTCATAAAAATTATAAAAGTATAACCATAAAAGAAAAAAAATGACTTTGGACACCAAATGTACCTGCAATTATATCACCCATGTGTCTCGAATAAATATGTATATGTATATGATGAATGTAAAATTATTGAACATCTGTACATCTCTTTCTTAAAACTTTATGGCCTGAGTTATTGGACTTTTTAGGTAACATTTTGCAATAAAGTCTTATTATTAACAGTCTCATTCATTACCTAATGCATTAATTAATTATCAATTTATTTAATAATAGTTTTAATATTAGTTAAAACTAGTGCTGGGCAAAGATTAATCGCATAAAAAAGTTATTTGTTTTTTGCATAATATACAAGTGTGTGCTGTGTGTAATTTTTACGTATATAAATACACACACATTCATGTATTTAAGAAACATTTACATGTGTACACTCTAAAAACAAATGGTGCCAAATAGCACTAAAAGTGGTTCTTGGCTCGTAATCATAAAGAGTGGTGCTATATGACCCCCATATGGTTCTTCATAGGTGCTATATAGCACTAAAAATTGTTCCTCTATGATTACGAGCCAAGAAACACTATTTAACACCATTATATATATATATATAAAAAAATATTTTTAAAATCTGAAATGAGTATATGTATGTGTGTGTGGTTAAATATACATAATAATTACACACAGTACACAAACTCACTTTTATTTGCTATGTGATTAATCTGTGCTCAGCACTAGTTAAAACTAATAAAAATGTTTATTCATGCTAGTTCATTGTGCATTAACTAATGTTAACAGATACGATTCTACATAGTAGTTAAAGCTGAAGTTAACATATGGTGTATTAGGATGAATAAATGCTGGATGCATTGTTATCCAATGTAGTTACCTAATTTCAAGAAATGTAACCTCATAGTGTTACAAACTATATTTCTAAATAATCTTTATTTACGCACATGCATCCTAATTTACCATCTTGTCATGTAAAGTGATTCCAGATTTAGACTTTTCTAGTGCTTTGTGCACCTGCTGAATGAACAATGCATGCCATGTTGGCAAACTCTTTCCGTAAAGGAAAAGTAACTACTAGGCTAACTTGAATAGAAATCACTTCCAAGGTTACTGCATTCAAAATAAAACGCACCCCCCAATGCAAATCAAAACGCCATTGTTGCATAAAGTTTTAAATCGGTTTAAAGTAGATCACATGCTCCGGCTGAACAACAACACGGACGCGCATTCCAGCGCGCGCTTGCACCGTTTTGCATCGCAAACTGTGCAAAGAAAAAAGGACAGAAACCAGTCGTCGAGGTTAAATCTTTAAAAAGAGACTTATCGATGGACTTTTGCGGATTTATAGCTGTTCGTATTCGTTAAACTTAGCGCAAAACGCTTTCGGAATGACGCATTCGTACAGCCAGCGTTCGCTGGTGGTGCTCGCGCTTTTGGGGATTTTATCCGCAATAATGTCCATATTATCCGTCATTTTGATTTTCCAGCTTCAAGCCCAACAGGCCACTATTAAGGGCACGCCGTCATTCCTGGCGACTGAAGTTATCGCGGTTTTATTGCCCGTTTCTACAGTCCTGTCAGCCTTTTCTCTAACTCTCAACCTGAGCACCGTGGCTGTTTGTTTGCTTCATAGTTATTTCACAAACGAATTAAGCAAAGGGACAGCAGATACCCAAAGGTAATTGCTTTTTTGATAGTATAAATACGCAGATTTAAAAAAGATGTACTAAAGTATTTGCACAGGTAAGTATTTGGACACAAAGGTGTCTTTGAACTACCTGTTAAAGGGATAGTTCAACCAAAAATGAAAACTCCGTCACCATCTCTTCACCCCCATGCTGCTCCAAATCTGCATGAATTTCCTCTTTCCGATAAACACGAAAGAAGTCACTTTGATAAATGATGGTTGTACCCATTGACCTCCATAGTAGGATAAACGCATACGATGGGATTCAATGGGTACCGTCAACTGTGTGCCTACCATCATTTATTTAAAATATCTTCTTTATCATTTATAACAATAATTCTATAATATTTGTTTTCCTACTATGGAAGTCAATGGGTACGGCAGCTTTGTGCTTACCATCATTTATCAAAATATCTTCTTTTGGGTTCATCAAAATAAAATAAAAACTCATACAGGTTTGTAACAACATGAGGGTGAGTAAATGATGACAAAACTTTCACTTTTGGGTGAACTATCCCTTTAAATTCAACATCCACAAATAAATCATACCTGTATATAATAAATTATTTATGTGTAGACGTCACTTAATGTTTGTAAATGCATTTTTAATTGAAAACATTTGCAAAGGTGGCTGGATCGATACCCAGGAACAAACATACTGATCAAAAATGTATAGATTGAATGCACTGTAAGTCGCTTTGAATAAAAGCATCTGCCGAATGCGTAAATGTAAAGAATTGTAAATGTATCAGGGTCTTGTATTCGTCTATAACCACTTAAACTGTAGCCTATATCGAACACGTATTGCTTTAGCTTTTAGCATTTTCGGAAACAGGTTATTTAAAAGCCTATTTGTTTTGCAAATTTTGCCGCAGGTACTAGTTCACAGAATAAACTCACATTTTTGTTTACATCCCAAGGGCCGACTGGTTCCTAATGGATAGCAGAGCAGTCCGACACGTGGCCATTGGGCTGTTTTGCCTCGGCGTTTCAGTTTACCTAGCAGGTACGTATTAAAAAAAGTGGCCAAATGTAACCACATGAATGTCATGACCCATGCATTCTCTTTAAAATGTTTAATATTTTTAGATACAGAACATACTTACAGAATGCACATGTTGTCCTCTTTACTATACATGATTTATAGTGCAAACACACATTTATGCAGCTTATAAACATCACACATACTTCCTAATACAGTACCTGATCCCTAAACATTTCATCTTATGCTTACAAACGTAGACCCACAATCATCATGAATGGGAATAAACTGTAGATGGTCTCATCCAAAATTCCTTCATTGGGCTTATGAGTGCATGGGTTTATATCCCAGAGCTCTGCTTATCCCCTCCATCTTTAATCATGCCGGGATCCAAAGCTCTTTTCCTGTTTAAAAAGAATGCATCATTTTATAAACATGTCTGAAGTCATAATATGATAGACACTAACTTCCAAATTTCTTTTACAGCTATGTCCATTTACATGTTATTGGTGTTTGAAATCGAGACTGGAATAGCCGGCGCCTGCGTGCTTTCCTCTGGGGTTCTCGTCCTGCAATTCATCGTTATTCACGCCCTTATACAGGCCACATGTACCGCCAGACGTTTCCGCAAACAACATGCCCACCCCGGATACCAAAACGACCACTTTAGCGGTCCTGATATTCAAAGGTCGAACCTGAGACTCGGGGACCAGCCACGGAGGCAGCACAGCTTAGCCGGTCTGCACGCCCATTTCTCTAATTCTACCGACAACTATCCCAGACAACACGACAACTATCCCAGACAGAAACCACAGTACTCTCCGTCGAACGGGCCTCGCGATATAGATGGTTACGGTGGTGGCCGGACGCACCGGACCGCTTCAGATGAGTCCCCACAGTCGCACGCCCATGCCAAACCCTGGACCGGGGTCAACAGCGAGATGAGAGCTGTACTGGCTCGCAAATCCACAGTCAGGGACTCTACTTTAGTATGAATAGTATTGAGATGGGCATTATTTAATATGAGGAAATATATATAATGTGCCTATGCTAAAACAGATGCTGGGATGAAGATTACAAAATGACTATCTGTTTATTCTTGTGTTTTTATTCTTGCTATATTCTTACTCTAGGCCAATTTATATGATGAGATCATATGTTTTTGTACACTAATGTTAATATGTGACTCTATCTAATGATGAGATTAGGAGAAAAGTTTGATTTCAGTCATTGATTTCAATATTTGTCATGACCTTAGTCAATATTAAAGATATTTTTTTCCACATTATTTAGGATGATTTTATGTAGAAAACAGTAAATGGCAAAAAAAAACTTTTATCTGGGTTTTCAGACAGGGTGACATATTGTAAAATTACTATTACGGAATTTTGTATAGCTTTGCTATTAGATCATGTATTTAGTAAAGTTATTGTTAAAACTATACAACTGACTTATATATCATACACAATTTACTGCAAGTAAACATGGCAAAAGTCAGCCCAAATGCATTTTTTTTAAATTGCTATCACAATGAAACAAAAATAGTACAACAAAAGTTCCTGACCTTTAACAGATCAACTGAAGGTTTTGCACATAAGACAAAATAACTACACGCAATGCTAAAAGTAGCAATGGCTGAAGGAAAACTAACCTTGAAGAAACACCTTCATGAGTCAAGGTGGTGTGACTGTAGCATGTGCGGATGTATCATTTGGATTAAATGGAGGTTTCACAGCACTAAAGCAACATGCATGTACACAAACAGAAAAAATAGCAAATTAAAAATGATGCAAATGAGAAATTAAAAAAATTAAAGAGACACAAAAAAGTTACATGTAAAAATAATGAAAAATGAACATTTGCAAAACTTTGATGTCTTTGAAGTGAATATCTAACAAAAACTTTATATTGTATCTTTTTAAAGCTATTGTATGATCAAATTGATTTATATATATATATATATATATATATATATATATAGATAGATAGATAGATAGATAGATAGATAGATAGATAGATAGATAGATAGATAGATAGATAGATAGATAGATAGATAGATAGATAGATAGATAGATAGATAGATAGATAGATAGATAGATATATATATATATATATATATATATATATATGAATAATATATCTATAAAAGATATCTGACTGTAGTGTTCTTATTCTTAGTGGAAAGTTTTATGTTTTGTACCTGCGTCCCTGTGAGTTGATCTGCTCCTTCAGCGAAATGGCTTGTCGGAGGAGACCGTCTATGTTCTTAAAATACAGGCTACTATTTGTCATGCTTTTCACAGCACTGAAAACAAAGAGAAAGGGTTACATATCAAATAACTTAAAAAAAAACATTAGCTGCAATAAGTGATTTATGTTTGCTTGGATATGCAAATAGTACCTGCATGCATATTCGACAGTGTATATCGCTCCTTGGCTTTGCTCTTCCCAGCTCTGCATATCTGTCTACAAAAAAGAAAAATACTTCAATATAAACTATGCTATTCAGGAATTTAACTTAAGATTAATTTACAAAATTAATCTAAACGAAAACCGATTACATACTAATTTTAACGTTTAACCCACTTGATAACAATAACTGTCCTACGTGAAAACATTTTACATTACTTGAAGAGCCCAGATTAATATTCACATTTTTAGACTGATATATACAATGTGGAGATACACCCCTTTCTAGTGTTTTTTTTTTTACTTCTTTTGTTGTAATTTTTTACACTGTCTTTTTCTGGGGTTTGTTTGATACCAAACAGATGAAATTATACTAGAAGATGAATAACATGACTATAATTGAGAACACTGCAGGATACAGTTTCAATTTTACAATTTGGGTTGCTTTAAAAAAAACAGAAATCACAGAAATTCTGGATTTATGGTTATATTGGGAGATGTCTTGGTTTTAATAGACACTATAATGGTATCTGCTGGTCTCTACTGATATGTGTTCGGTATATTCAGCGTTGCCAGCTACTTTTAAACTGTTTCTGCGGGTTAGATGGGGAAGGATTTGGTTCACTAGTTATTGGTGTTTGAGCTGTGAATAGTCATTAATATGCTTTTGGACCTATTTTAAATGGCCATTGTGCTGGCTTTGTTACGCGGATCTGGCAACCCTGGGTATATTGGTGGGATGTCATTTGGTGGATGGGAAATGTAAAGAAAATTTGTAATGGTTTGAATTGTTAACAGCTGATGGTTTGTATATTGTAATGGAAACCACCAGAATTTGCATTGTTTATTCGGCACAGGGACCCAAGTCAATTCGTCACATGCGTACGGTTAAACAAATATATTTTAAAATCCTCAAATGAATTTTTTTTTTGAGAAAATCACTATATAGTATCTTCAACATTGGTTATACAGTTAAAATAAATATTATTAAAGAAGATGATAAAGCACCTTGTGCTGCACGAGCTCTGGTAAGGATCTCCTGACATGTTCTTGTAGTCGGTATAGAGCTATAGACGGTTCATTGGCCAACACATACATACTCTCTGTGAATTTATCAGTCACTGCAACATACAAAAATAAAACACACAAAAATCAATATACCTCCAGTAGTTTATTACATTGGGATTAATGTAATCACAAATCTCGACAAAACACAGCCTACATAAATATTGTATTTCTCATTTCTTATACGTGTGGCACTGTTGCACGTGCTTTCACGTGTTTTTTTTTCTTTCATCTGTTATGTAATTTTCCTTTTATGTTTCTATATCATTATTTAAAAAAACATAATTTTCTGATTTTGTATCTTTTTTAGCAATTAAAGCTGCTTTGCAACGAAGACCATTGTAAAGAGCACTATATAAATAATTCGGAATTAAAACGATAAGTTACATATAAGTTAAATGTAAAACAACGATTACAAACGCAGAAACATTAATGGACGTGGTAAAATCGTATATTTTATCTATAAACTATAACAACAAACATCGGAATTGTGATTGTAGCCACAGTACCTCTTTTCACTTTTAACTGCATTTCTTGATCGTCCATTTTAATGGTTTAAAATCCGTAAATAAACGAACGATAAATATTACTTCTGTTATGAAAGCGCCGCTGGTTTCCTACGACTGTGCACCTAAAATATCGCCCGGAAGAACTCCAGCCTAATAAATAGTTCCTAGGCACATTTCCAAATCTAATTTCCAAGAAGGATAAGAATATTTTTGCATCTAAAAATCTATTATACTATATTATCGCATAAAGTTTTGTTTAAAACTATTACAAATGCCTATACGCTTATATTTGTGTGGGGTGTGTTTAACTCAACGCACGTGAAAGTCTCCTATTTCAGTTTCACTTTTGCAAACGATGAGGAAATAAAAGCACTAAGCTCGTCAAGTGCAATTTCTATTGTGTTCATGACATTAGGGATCATAAAGTGTTTGTAATCAAAGGTAAGTTACACTTTCATACTAATTTTTGATATTAGTACATTCATATTAAGCTTCGGTACTTGATGGTGATATTGTAGTCATAGGTGTACTTGTTTACTTTTAAAGCAGGAGTAATGATCAGAGATAATGGAAAACAGACCTGACGAGAGTGTTTTAAATCACTCGACTACACTGACGAACAAACAGCGTGGGAACGAGGCCACAGTCCGCCCGGCCACTTTAGATGGTGAGTCCGCAGCCTCTCACACAACACAAAATACCATATTTGCAATAAAATAAAAATAATAAAAGCATAATAACTTTGTATAAGTAATTACTGTCATAAAATAAAAATAATTTGGAGCATACTGTAAGTTACTATAGTATTTTTTAACTATCATAGTAAATATTAAATTATAGTACATAATTCACTGCAGTTTAAAGTTAATAAAGTATAATAATCGTATACAATAAATAACAAAGTGTAGTAATTATTACCATAATATAAATACAATTTATTGCAGTCTACTATAGTAAAGGATAATTTTTAAGTAACTTGCAAGGTAAAATGCTTAAAGGCATCTAAATCCATGTATTGACAGACACTTTTATTTAAAGTGACTTGCATTCAAGGTACATTTATTCAGTATGTATGTTTCCTAAACAAACCCATAACCTTTGTGTTGCTAACAAAATCCAAGCTACACAAATGCAGTCTTTTTGTTATTTATTCTTCTATAATGTTTATGTTTTTTTTCCTGTAGTCCTCTCCATTCATCAGCTGTCAGCCCAGGGAGAGATTTCCCAAGTAGAGACACATCTTGCCAGAGGTACCTGATAATTCAACATGAACAATTTAAAGGTCATATACAAAACATGTGATATACATACAGTATGCATGGTTGCTCTTGCAGACAGTTCTCTGTTGAACAGTCAAGATGAGCGAGGTTTCACGCCACTGATGTGGGCGGCTGCTTTTGGAGAGATAACAATGGTAGAGTTTTTACTTCAGAAGGTGAGACGGACATCTATCTTCAAACTGGTGAGACAAAATTAGTCAGGATAGTGTAAAACAACACTCTTTTTGTTTTTAATCAGGGGGCAGATCCGAAAACGATGGCCCGGGAACGAGAAAGCGCCCTGTCTTTGGCCAGCGCTGGGGGATTTGCAGATATTGTTAATATTCTGCTACAACATGAGGTTGATATTGATTCCTATGATTGGGTATGTATATTACTTTGATTATTATTAGTGGTGGCCAAAGATTAATCGCATACAAAATAAAAGTGAGTTTTGTTTGTAATTATTATGTATATTTAAAATATATATATTTTTTTATATATATATATATATATATATATATATGTATATATATATATATGTATATATATATGTATATATATGTAATAAGGAATATATATATATATATATATATATATATACATATATATATATATAATTTTTTTAATATGTAATAAGGAATATATACAAATAAATAGATATACACATGTAAATGTTTCTTAAATGAATGTGTGTGTGCGTATATATATATATATATATATATATATCAGTATACTTCAAAAAATTACTTTTTAAAACAGAATGGCGGGACTCCTCTTCTGTACGCAGTTCGCGGGAATCACTTGAAATGTGTCGAAGCTCTCTTAAGTAAGTCTATTGACATTTATTTTTCAAGCACATTTGTGATAAAGCCTAAGAGGTAACTTTGTGTTCAGGATCTGGGGCAGACATCACATTTGAAGCAGACTCTGGATACAGCCCTGTGGCCCTTGCCGTTGCTTTGGGCCACAAAAAAGGTACCAATCATCACCATCCAAACAAATAATTCATTTTACTCTACGACAGAATTTGTGTACTGAATGAGAAGGCTAATAATAAAATCAATTAAATTTGTGAACTAAAATGTTTTCAAGTCCTCAAAATGCCACTGGTAGAGACTCCAAGATAGAATAGGGTCAGATTTGGGAGACATCCTAAACATGCATTGTTGGAACAGGGTTGGGAAACACTGCTCTATAAGTCGTTTTGTAGTTCATCATGCTAACAGTTGTGTCTACCAATTTGTTTGCAGTGCAAAAACTCCTTGAAGATCACATACTGAAACTGTTTCGGGGGCCAGTTTCGGTATCGGAAAACACATGAAGCAAACGTCTGCCTTAAAAACTGTTCTTCAATAATCCTGCATACTTTATAGGTTGAAATGGAAGATGTAAAGAGAAATCAGATTTTCTATACTTTTTTAATAAAAACACTCTTATAAACACATAGTTTACATCTGTATTGACTTGAAAAGGCATACTGTGTAAATATATGATCAAAATTGGTACATCCAGACCCTCTGTATTACAAATACAAAGAAACTTGATATTACCAAGAAGGGACTTCGTGCGCAGAGGTGAACGGAGTCTGTCAATCACCAAAGGAAAAAAGCTGGTTGGCATTCCCTCCTCTTCATACTTCCTCTCGGCTCTTTTTCTCAGAACATTACAAAACTTTTTCCCCCAGGATGTCCAAAGTGTAAACAATTATTCTTCCAAAAAAGTCAGTACTGTTTTCAAACACTATTTTAAGTCTCTGCACCAAAGGACTATCCGGAATGGGAAAACTGTGGGTGAGGAATCAAGGATTCGATAAGCTTGGGATGGATGTGGTGTTGTGCTGCCCGAAGGATGAGGTGATGATGTGCATGCATCTAAATATGTATGTTTAAATATAGTGTAGAAACAGCAGCACATATAAGGATATCTGTAGACTGTTGTCGTCCTCTGGATAAAAGTCTAAAATATGTTTGAGGTCATCATCTTTGGCACTACCTGTAAAGAAAATGTATTTCAATACTTATTATTTATATTCTTGTACTTGCAATTGATTTAACATGCAGTTTAATGTAAACATACGTATTACTTAATCTATTAAAATTAACAGTAAAATAATTGTAATATAAAGTAACACTGAATTACCAGCAGTTTAGTTATAAAGGCATTTTCCATTCATCATGACAGAAACAGCTTATTTATTAAGGCAAAAGTGGGATATGTTTGATTTCTGGAAAGGAAAAGTTATAAAAAGAGGTACTGATGGGCTCAACTTTATTTTATTTTAGTTAAACAATAAAATATTTAATAAACAGTAGGGTTAAATTGAATTATGACTTTTCGTTTTAGTATTAACCATTAAGAAATGACATTAACAAAATATTTATAAACAAAACAATTAAGAAAAAATTGTAATTATTAAATATTTATTAAATATGATACAAAATACAATTAATAAATTGTTTATTTAAAAAAAATACATTAATTTAAAATATATTTCAAACTTTACGATTAAAATCCAGTTTAGTTCCTTTGCCGCGATTTGTGTTTCTATGGTAACAGAGGCTTCTCTGATTGGCGGATCTGGTCATCTGGGTTGTTAAAAAAGTTGAAAGTCACGCAAAAACAAACTGTCGGAACTCATGGTAGGTCTTGAAAGCTTTTTCTGTTACAGATATCTCGAAGATAAGAGTTTAACGTTGACAAAAACCTTCTAGTTTGCAGGATTTCCCTGAAAATCCTCCTTGAAATTGGAGCCTCAGCTCGGTCGCTTTCACCGGCTGTGGAAAATCCAAAATAACCCACTGAGATCCACCCTAAAAGACCAAACAAATATTAATAGGGGGAAGTAGCCTTTAAAAAATAATTTAAAATGATATCAATACAGTATTTATACGTTAAGGTATTTGTAGTTCAAACATAATAACAGCAAATTTACCGTGTCTTAATACAGTTTAACCTTGATAACGTTATTTGTATTAAAATAAATTACCTGGTCAGAGTTCCAGCATGTCTCTTCATTGGCATCAAACATAAACTTTTTGCCAAATTGTTTGACATCTCTGTTCAGCACTGAGCTCACCCTGTATGTATAATATTATAAACTTAGTTTACGTGATCTCACCTATTATAGTACAACAGCCTGAGCCTATACTGCGTTTCACTAATACATACTCATTTAGCATACCGATATTTTACAAATAATAACGTTATTCTTACCTGCTTTGCGTGTTGTTACAAATCAATGAAGCTGCCATATTATCCACGACCTTTCAACTCAGACACGTGACAAAATGACGACACGGGGATGTCACTCTGATTCCTTTTCCTGCCAGTAGATGCCAGTGTTGCTCCTCAATTGTCAGGTCCTCTTTGAGGGTTGTGGCTAGAAGCGATACAGCTACGGCCAAAATCTCGTAATCCTCCTACCCCCAAACCTAACCCTAAACTTGACATTTTACAGGATTTAGGCCGTAGCTGTATCCTGTCTAGCAGAACCGCTGTTTTCATCCTAATCCTGCCCCCAAAACGAACCCTAAACTCAATATCTCGCGAGATTTGGCCGTAGCTGTATCCCCTCTAGCTAGAACCCTCTTTGAGCTTGTATTTCATTATATACTGCTATGCCATTATATCTCAACATTTTTTTTTTTACTTTAAGGCCCACCATTGTCCCCCACTTATAATTATTGCTAAGAGATATATAGATTTTAAGCCCTTTTAATGCTTGGCTTCTTTCTTTCTTTCTTTCTTTATTCATTCTTCACACCATTCCAGCATCTAGGGCTATATTTATGGCGAGAACCAGTTAATCCATACACAGGTTGGGGAAGGGGCAATTTGGTATCTCCAATTTACCTAACTTGCATGTTTTTGGCCTGTGGGAGGGAACCCATGCTGATACAGGGAGAATATGCAAACTAGACGGGGCTCAAACCAGGGACCTTTTTGCTGTAAGGCAACAGTGCTGCCCACTGAGCCGCTGTGCCGCCTGCTTGGCATGTCTTATTGTGAATAATATTAAATCATCTTGCTTTTGATTGAGAAAAACTACCTTGCAGAAAGGGAAATAATGATAGAGTTTGTGAGGATTCAACCCAGTGTGCCATGTGTGACATTCAAAGAGTCTATCATGCTGTTAAATATAATGTGTAGCAATGCAAAATTATAGGATGAAGTTTTAAAGGAAGAAGATACCTTGTTATCTTTAAAGGCTGCGCGTTGCACTCAGTGTTTTGATGCTGGTACTTGTCAGCCCAGCTTCATAGAAATCCACTTTTCCTATTCAGCTGATGCAATCCCTTCTGAAAAACAAAACACAAATTGTTTTGGGTCTTATTTCAGTAGGATTTAATGGTGTTCCTATCCAGCAGATTAATACCCACCAATATAACCCAACACATTACCAGTAGAAACCCACAGAGATCAATTATAATTCCCATTATAACCATTAAATCTATTTGAATTTCTGTGATGGTTTCTATTGTTTTTATAGCAGCGATGTTAATCATTCTGAATATTGAAGTTCTTACATTTTTCACCTAAGATATTTTTACTTTGTATGATGTTGGGCCACAGAACAGTAAAGAACCGTTTCAAAACCACAAAAAAAATGCATTGCATTGTGAAAATAAACACAAAATTAATTGCCTTATCTTCTGTAGGCGACATTTATGGTTTTACTCATTACCAAGTTCCGGAAATACACAATTTTCTTACTTTTGTCTTACATCAGTTACAGCTTTAATCTAAAAATAGTGTTTGGCTATTTTAAGATGAAATGTTTCTTTTTCCTGTAAAGTGAAGCAGGATCGGAGAAAGAAAGGGCTGTGCTGACAACATTGTAAATGTGCTTCCCGTCTCTGGGCTGTTTGATTGGTCTCAAGGTTTACGATCTATGAGCACTCGAGCAGATTGCTCAGATGAAAGAACAAACAGATTAAAACCTCAAAATCATGACTACCTTTCAGATGCTTTTAATGAAAATACACTCAAATCTTCTGTGTATTTTAATTTTATAATGTAAATAACTGTCGAATGAAACGGCGCTTAATTTTAAGATGCAGGACAATGCTTATATAATTGGGCTATGGAAAATTACTTTTTATGTAATGATTTCATAGGCCATTTAAGATTCAGGGCGGCTTCTTGGAAATTTAAAGTCCCCATAAAATCGAATAGATTTTTTTAGTATCTTTAAACTAGTATCCTATCAAACATAGACAAAATTTTAGAGGAAATAAGCATTTTCCCAGCAAGCAATTTTGGGTTTTAAAAGTTGTGTAACAGCGTCTGTGTCCAAACACAGTCCAGACGTCTAAAACTAAAATTTAGTTTAGTGGAAATTTTATAGAAGTCTAGCCAAAGCCCAAAATGAAATGTAATTAAAGGGGTCATATGACGTTGCTAAAAAGAACATTATTTTGTGTATTAGGTGTATGTTTAAGGTTTACAAAACACATTATTTTCCACATAGCGTACATAATTGTTGCATTATTATGCCCTAGGGGTGGGCAATATGGGGAACATATCATATAACGATTGGTTTAGGCAAAATCACGATTTCCCGATTTTAGCACAACTCTTTTTTCATGTTGTTTTTTTAAAGAGTAACTAAACCTTAAACCACCTTTTTTTAGTTAATGATCTGTAAGAATGGGGCTTTATTAGTGCTGTTCAGTGATTTGAGTAACTTCTTTGACATTTGGGTATAAAATGTTTGAATGCTACAATATATGGTGTAAAAATGTCTGAGTGCTGCCCTCTTCAGGTTGAACGGTGGCTACTGCAGTTGAATTTTCCTGTTGGATGTTGCTGTACTGCCTGATGTAAGCGGTATGATCCTACGTAAGCAGGTTCAAGGTTACCACGCCTTTTTTTACGATCTCACCACAAACTTGGTACGAGATTAGTTTGCCCCTCCATCTCCGTTGGGGTCTGCCCACTTTTCTTGCATTTTTCAAATATTGCCAATGGGTGGAGTCAGGCTCTGACCAGGGGTTATGTTACTCTTTAAAGACTATTTTGCCATTACTGAGCCTTAATACAGCCATACTAATGCCCCCATTTAAAAATGCAGTCCTACAAGGTAACAAATATATGCGCAGAAAGTGCACGGACAGTATGTGTACAACAGCGCATGCACAAGAAAATATTGAGACAAGACACTCCACTACAAAAATTACACAAAGGAAATAGACAGCATTTGCACAAACACTATCGTTTTCTCTTCTTTATTTTCAAATCTTCCAAGAACAGAAAGCTGTGGAGCATTTTCTGACCATAATGTTTTATTCCTGTTCTTTGTTTTATTGATGTTTGTTCTGAACTTTGTTTGCAATGGTGGATCGGCTACTTTTCTTCACTTATCCAAATTTTTTAAATCTACTGTAAATGTTGCCAAATCAGTGCTGCCCTGATGGCCTGGTAGAGCAATAATTGAATAAGAAATCATTTGTATCATGTGTCGAACACTGCCATCCACGCATAGCTTCAGTGAGTATACTTTGAAAGCTCCGCGGACACATGCGCGCGTTCCGAACGCGTAAAAAATGTATACACGGCCCTTCACCTTGCCTTTATGTAGTGCGTGCCTTGTCGCATATTGATGTACACTGCAAAAAATTATTTTCAAGAAAAATAATTCTTAGTATTTTTGTCTTGTTTTCAGTAAAAATATCTAAAAATTCTTAAACTAAGATGCTTTTTCTTGATGAGCAAAACGATCAAAGAAAATAAGTCTAGTTTTTAGACCAAAAATATCAAATTTAAGTGCGGTTTTTCTCGCATAAAACAAGCAAAAAAATCTGCCAATGGGGTAAGCAAAAAATCTTGAACATTTTTCTTAAACACTAAATTCAAGAAAAATGCAAGAAATTTTTTTTATAATTCACGATCAAATATGGTCATATCGCACACCCCTACTATGCCCCACCTTTTCTGAAACGCGTCAATATTTGTGTGCTCTGATTGGCCAGCTATCCAGTGCATTGTGACTGGCCCAATACCTCAAGCCCTTTACCATATTTGGAATATCAGCTCCCAAAGCCAGTGTCTCAACTCAACGACATGGCAGCGTCAACAATACTACAACGATAATAAAATGTGTGTCTTATTTGCATATACATTTAGGCGGTGTTATGCAAATCTTCCCACAAAGTGACATAGATAGGAAGGTTTGGATGAGCCCTCACTTTTAGAAGGAATATCTCTTTGGGTTTATGATTTTAATCTTTGCATTTTTTTACGCATCTTCTATATGCACAAACAACTTTTAACACTTCAAAGACAAAGGAAAACATGAAATCTCATCATATCACCCCTTTAAAATAAATAACTAAATGAAACCAAACACCTTTTTATCACTGTTGACTTTGCTTACATGATGGAATATCATACATCTCGCAAGTTATTTTGGCAAAAACAAGTCTTTAGTAACCTAGACTGTAAATAACGGCTAATGCTTGCTGGGTTTAAAGGGATAGTTCTGACAAAAATGATATTAAACTCACGATCCACCCACCCCCAAGCTGTCCGAGTTGCACACGTCCATCGTTTTTCAGACAAACACATTTTCGGATATTTTGGAAAATGTTTTGGATCTTTCGGTTGATTGAATGTGAAGTTGCGGGGTCCACGACCCCCAAGTCCAAAAAAAGTGCGTCCATCCCCCACAAAACAAATCCAAACGGCTCCAGGATGACAAGCAAAGGTCCCCCGAGGGCAATCCGCGCGGCGCTGCCGCAGAAATATCCATATTCAAAACTCCATCAACGTAAACAACCACCCTACAGCAGCGCCGCCATCCCAGTCGCGTCCGCATTCAGGATGAGCGCTTACGCAGCCTACGGAGGTTTCTCTGCTGCTGCTCTGTGCCCCCGCCCTCCGAATTTGTCATACGTCACTAAGAAAAGTGCGTACACTACGCTAATACCCTCTCCTGAATACAGAGGAGTCCAAGATGGCGGCGCCACCGGAAGGTAGCTATCCACGTCAATAAAGTTTTAAATATGGATATTTCTACAACAATACCACATGGATTACCCTCAGAAGACCTTCGTTTATCATCCTGGAGCCGTTTGGATTTATTTTGTGAAGGATGGACGCACTTTTTTTGGACTTGAAGGTCATGGACCCCGTAACTTCACATTTAATTAACTGAAAGATCTAAAACATTTTCTAAAATATCCGAAAATGTGTTTGTCTGAAAAACGATGGACATATGCAACTCAGCCGGTTGATTGTTGTGATACTTGTCCTGCCCCTCCTCCACTGTGATTGGACGGCTGTGTGAGAACTGAGCTTTTCACCCAAAGTTGAATCTCTTTCAACCCGCCAAGCGCGGAAAAAACGCTGAGAGCCAGTTTTCTAGCGGAAGAAAACCGATAGCTGAAAAACGCCAAGCTGCCATTGGAAACGATTGAAAACATGTGCCGGCCGCGGGCGTAAAAGCTTTGGTGTGCGCATGCCCCCCTTACTTCTACCAGTAAGGCTCAACAACTTTTATGACATCATTTTGCACTACAGCTTCTGAGATTCCAGGCTGTAATGTAAACTAAACACCATTGGGTATTTTTAATGAGGGAGGAGCCACTCTATATTCTCCGCCCCAATTGTCTGTTTAACACCAAAGATGAATGTCAAGAAACTTCAGTGGGCCTTTAAATGCATTGTTTGTGCAATGTAAAAAATCGTTTTCTTGCTGTTGATTTCCAGTCATTGTTCTGTGTTGGAAATCATTGCTTAAAAGATTATATATGGATGAGATTCCATTTTGCACGTCGTAGGTTAATACATTATTTACAGGCAATCAATTATTTGGAACCCTATCGATAAAAGCGTTTTAATAATCTGAAAAATGGCTTGAAAATAGAAGACGCTCTCATTCCTCCAGAGCAATCTGCTTCAATATTAGCATGACTTGCAATTAAACCGTTTAGGAGCAAAGACATGCATGCAGCATGCACAGCTTCCTCCATTACAAAGTGCAGGCTCTTCTGCTTTATTGACTTACAACTGCAGGCAAAGGTTTTTTCATTATTATCTCTTTCCTGCAAGCCCAGACAACTCTGCAGTCATCATTCAGGGTGAACGTTCGCGCTACTACCAGCACTAAATTAGAAGAAAGATTGATGGACGTAGAAGAAAGATTGAAGAGAAGCGAATTATTCACAATGAGCTCTAATTGCCTATTGTTAGGAAGCTTTCAGTCACTCTATCAGATGTCTTAGTCTTGTAATGCTGATGTCATAGGAACATTTGCTTTAGAATGTGAAGAAGAGCAATTTCGGTTTGCTCTTCTTGCACTAGAAAAGAACACGGACACAGTGATTGTGGGAGTTTATTTGTATAGACGTGTCTGGCAATTGAATAAATGTTAAATTAGTCTGTAAGTGGATATGTTTATTCATATAACTGATTTCTCATTATTTATGCATCTGGCAGACACTTTTATCCACAGCTACTTGATGTGCATTTCGTACACGTAATCACTCCATGTATTACCTCAGAATCGAACCCTAACCCTGGTGTTGCTGACATTGTGCTTTGCCAATTGAGCTAGAAACAGTGTATAGTGAATGCTTGATATCTAAAGCAAGAAGTATAGAAGTATAAGGGTTTTATCGCAATGCATGCTTCGAACGTCTTCGTACACATTAAATAAACTATGCTTTGCAAGGCTGTGCGTGTTCGTACGTACATGTAATGAAAACCAACTACACTCCAGGCTTTAGACTGATGCCTTAACCGAGATCTATCTTACCATATCACCCAGCTTTTTGCAAATGACAGCCAGCACTTTTGTTAGCGCATTGTTCTTCGTCATTGTACATTGAGCCGAGCAGTCGATCCCTATGTGCTATTGGTTTCCACTGTAAATTTAAAACGACCTACATCAGCAAACTTTGTGAAGTGTGCCTACTTTGCTTTAAATACTCCACTGGTGCTGGACCTTTAGCGCCCCAGGGCTAATAGGATGAGAAACTGATATATTGGAAAAATTTACGGCGTTCAGCTTGGATTGTAGACGCGTTAGTGCTGAGACTTAATCTCTTTTCCAAAATCTAAACTAACTAGACAATATTGAAAGGTGTTATGGGGGGCACAGATAAAATTGCACTGCTTATGAGATTCTGTTGACCAGCATATTGCTGTGTCCCCGCTGAGAAAATCACAGAATGCTAAAATTTATCAACTTGAAAATTCTATCGACTGACCTAAAAATTATGTGAAGTATAAAAATATTTTATACAGTACTGTGCACAAGTCTTAGGCCGCCATGCTGCCATTAGATTTGTTGTTTTTGCAATTGTATAGTGATCATATATAATTATTTCTCAGTCTCTTTATTATAATACAACCAGAAAATACAGGAAATCTCTATGTAGTATTAAAAACAGTATAAACGTATAAGCTGAAGTGTCAAGTATTTAGGGTAAACTCCTCTTCCACCTGAGCAATAGCAGGCAGCATCTCTAAAGCCTAAATTAAATTACATTTCTAATTTCTAACTCTAATCGAATGACTTCAGGACTCCAGTCTCCTCAAAAAAGCAAAATAAGGTGTGTTGCGTGCCAAGAGAGGTCACACTAAATACTGAAAAATAAATAAGGATGGACATTAAAACTTTGCTAAAACAACAAAGCTGGTGATGTTGGCCTAAAATATTTGCACAGTACTGTATTTCTACCAAAAGTGTAAAAAATAAATGTAATTCTGAAAAGTTATTATCTTAATTAAAAGACATTAATTTATGCAATATGTGTGCTATGCATTATTTAAGCTTTTTACACTTAGACTTACATGATTTGTCTGACAGTATAATATAATATTATATTGATATTTAGGTCACATTATAATTTTACAATTTTTGAGGCTGCAATCCAGAACTTTTACTGGCTATTAATTAAAAAAATCACACGCCACACAGTCACATGGTCTTAAGAGTTCTCATCAGTTCCAAACAAACTAGATTCATGAAATAGCTACACTCTTAGAAAGGATGTGTTAATTTTTTACACATCTTTTTAACACATTATGTGTCATTTTGTGTTGATTTTGTGTTAAAATATAACACAAGTTGTGTTAAAAGTAACACAAAGGGCCCTATTTTAACGATCTAAAGCGCACAGTGCACGGTCTAAATGGGTGTGTCCGAATTCACTTTTGCTAATTTAACGACGGGAAAAATGATCTGTGCCCCGAGCGCACGGTCGAAAAGGGTTGTTCCTATTCTTTTAATGAGTAATGGGAGTGTTTTGGGCGTAACGTGCAATAAACCAATGAGAGTCTCAGCTCTCATCCCTTTTTAAAAGCCTGTTGCGCTGGCGCTATGTCTAATCCCTTTTTAGTTGACGGACTTTGTAAACTGAAAAACTAAGTGGAGGAAGAAGATCCCCAGTTTAAGATTGATGTTAAATAATTATGTTGTTTTTCACTTGTATTGAAATTGTTATTTTTTGGATTAAAACCTTTAAAACCCGTTTTCTTTTAGTCATGTAAGTAAAAAAGCAGGCTTTTAATTGCTTTAAATGTATGGCTATCCAATATCATCAAAAAATTATTTACAAGTATGTAAGAAAAGGTTTGTACTCTAAAAATACTTTATTTGTAACAAACAGGAGATAAAGAATTTACAAATGTGCAAAGAGCCGTTTCAGCACTCGGACAGCGGCATTCGTTTTTTTTTAAAGCATAACTTAAAAATGTTTCTCATCTCACCATATCCACATACAGAGTGATCATATAGCCTACAATAAATCCGTGGGGTAGCATTAAAAAAAAAAACATAAAAAAGCATTTATTTACTTACAAGGCTACAGGTAAAGCAGCTCTTTGCGCCTTCTAACGTCTCATAATTAGTCCTCATTTTTGTCCAAGAGACTCAATAATAATCTTTTACATTTAAATCCTTTAACTTTTCATATTTAAAAGCTTTTTTGTGCTGCGCATCCATGTGTGTGATAAGCAAACCCGCGTTGTCGTCCTGTTTATAGGTGCATATTTCTAACCCGCTCATTAAATAACGAAAACAATATTGCGCCATAGACTTTAGAGCAGGTTTTTGTTGGTCAATGGCGAAGTCTATTTCAGTTTTCTCAAAATAGCAACGCGCCAACAATCCGCCTGAACACACCTCATTTTCAGATCAGAACGCCCATGGGCTCAAAAATGGGCGCAAATGCATTTGCTATTTAAACAACGCAGCGCTAAACGTGAAAATGATCATTGCGCTGGGTTGAAACTAGCAAAAGACACTTGCGTCGTGCATTGTGCTGCATTGCGCCAAGTGTATGATAGAGCCCATAATGGGTTGTTTCAATAATAACACAGAGATGGGTGGATTCTGGGACAACGCATTTAGTGTGTTGTCCCAGAATCAACACTAATGTGTTGTTTTTAACACATTCGTTCTAAGAGTGTAATGAGATCAAATGTAAAAAGTGTAGTCATTTCTCAGCAGCGAGTGTGTTTGGGAAACGTTGAAAATGAATGGAGATCAATGCTGGAGCTAGTATGCAGTGTTTGGAACTATTGGTCGCTCAATGATCCAAGTTTCTTCCCCATTCAATACTTAGAAGTATATTGGAGTATCGCAACTGTTTGTTTCAACTACATAAAACATCAATGTTGAAAACCGTCTCTTAAAGGAACAGTATGTAAGAATTTTTTATCAATTAATTATAAAATGGCCCTGATATGTCACTAGACATAAAGAAATCATTTTCATTTCAAATACTTACATCACTCACAACAGTGGTCCGGCCAGGATATTATCATTTAAAAAGTGGAGTTGCAGCCCTCAACTGATGTTTATGTCGTGATTTTGTATATTGGCCACCAGTTGTGTGATTGCAGTACCAGTTTTAGCCACAAGTTTTGTGATTGCAATACCAGTTTTAGCCACAAGTTTTGTGATTGCAGTACCAGTTTTGGCCACAATCCTACATACTGTTCCTTTAACCTCAAGAAGTTATATGGTGAATTTATAATTTGAGCTGTCAGATATTTTGCAAGACATGTCAGTTTGACATTATTTTGACTTCAACTCACGTAAAGCTAAGTAAAGTAACCTGTAATTTCATGTTTCAAACAGAGATGGCGATATAGAGGCAAACGTTACGGATAGTAGCTTATTTATAAAACGGGCAGTTCTGGTTCTTCATTCTGATTGGTTGAAACGCGTTCTAAGCCGTGATAAAATACACCGGTAACCTCACGGTTCTGACCACATTACATAAGTATCACTGCGCCACTGTTGCTGCGTACTGATTTATGAAAATAAACACCACAATCTTTAATCATATTTTTAATTTGTCTACAATTGCACAATTAATGGCGATATCCAGATAAATGTCAATAAATATTGTTGAATCATCTCGTCGATAAAGAGAAAACGTTGTCTTAGGAGTTTATAACTCAAGTTCATACGTCCGCTATTATCCACTGGGTGGCGATTTTACCCAATTTAAACACTGACGCATTCACTAAACACCAAAAACAGCGTGTTTTCTTCAGGCTCTGAATCTGATCTCTTACAAAAGTTCTTCACAAAAACGGAATTATCTTCGCTTTTAGCTAAAAAAATTGAGAGGTGATAAGAGAACAAATGAAGGTAGGATGAAACGTTTTTTGTTTGTTTTTGTTTGAAAGCGGATGGTCTGTTCTTTCATTTGATATTTTATGTTTATTTAAAGAAGATAATTTTTGGGGTTTATTGCTTTAATAATGATAATCAATTTTGTGTCATATTTCAAACTTTTTGCTGATTGTATATAGGGTGTTTTAGTCTTTTTGGGATATTGCTTTAGAAGGCTGCTGACTATGTAGCCAAAAGACAGCAAAACAGGCAACTAGGTTTGCAGCAGCTCCAAGTGCCCTCATGCCGTGATTTTAGATTTTATGCAAGTAGCTCATAAGAGGTAATTTGTTGCCATAGTGATTTAATTTGTGTGTTGTTAAACCCTTGCGCTGTATGGAATCGCACATGAGAGAATATATGAGTTACGGATTAAATGGAAAAGGAATATCAAGAGTGCACATTCGATTAGAGAGCCGTTTCAGAGCGCTTGTTAAAACCGTCATTCAAGGCTGTTTGACTTCAGGATAAAAGAAAAATAATTTTGCACTAAATTCTGAGATGGCCATGTAGCTATATGAATAGAATGACCACTGTGTTCTTTTCGAAGGTTTTTCCTTTCCCTGTATTTTATTTGATCGCCAGTCTCCCTTTTTTGTTCCTTGAAACCTTGAACGAAATCGAAGTCTCCTACATCCATGAGACAAAGGTGCGAATCCTGCTAGACTCTTGCTGGCTACGTCCACATCATTTCTACCCTGTAAATTGCTTCTACTGCTATTATCAGGAAATATCATCTTTGAATATGGAGGATATCTCATTAACATCTATGTACACATACAGATCCCGTCAGCTCGAAGTGCGAACTAAAATATCACACGATACCTTTTAAATTTGCAGAAACACCGCACTGTAAATGGAAATGTCCACATATATGTGGTGTTCATAAAGATGCTGGTTTTGACGTCCGACGACTGCTAAAAGAACTTCATCATGTCTGGGTCAATTCAGTCGCCACTCAATTCAGGGTCCAGTATTGTCCAATTAAACTCATTTTCCTCGCAATGGTTTCAATTTCATTTCCCAAATGATCCAATTTCCATGCAAACTCCATTGAAACTCTTTTACTCTACATCCAATTTCATCGGCTCATCTCCACATAATAGACACCTTCACACTCTCATTGCAGCTTTTCAAATAAGCACTCCAGATATTTGGATCTAGACTGCAAATACTTTTTGGCCGGTTATGAGACAATGCTTGTGTCGCTTAGTACGCACCAGTAATTAAGATCTACTGCTTTTGCTTTTAACCTTGTTACTGTATATTGCTGTTCATCGCAAGGGTTACAATGACATATTTAGTAGGTCTACTCTGCTTCTGAGTCTGCTTATGACAAAAGAGCATCTTGACATATCCTATTAATAATGCTTCTTTTTTATTGTATTGCCTTTATTGCTGTAATCATTTTACAACACAGATTTTAATTGCAACATTACCAATGTGAATAGCAAAAGCTTGCGTTAGATTACAACAGTAGCCTAAAATATTTACTAAATATGGCTAAAATTATTGATGGTGTTACCCGATATAATTTGTGAGGTGAAGCAAGTTATTACATTTTGATAAAGTTCATAGTTGAAGGATTAGTCTATATCTGAATTTGTGCCTATTTCTTTTGAATGTTGAATCATACATCAGCAAGAATTCCATATTTTACAAGTTGGCTAATTCGTATGAATTCATACGTGCAAAAAAGTATGATTCTCGTGAAGAAAACAACAATGAAACCCAAGCCCTAACCCTGCACCTAACCCCAAGGTCACAGGTCAAGGCAAATTTTACAAAAACTTACGAATGTGGTTGTATGAATTAATACCAAAATAGCCAACTGGTAAAATATGTACGAATTCTTGTGAGATAACGTTAAACAACTCCATGCAAATGTCAAACTTGCCATTAAAAAAATATTTACGCCATTCTGATATCTCATCTCATCAAGTAAAAAGTAATACCTAAATCTAACTTATAAAAATTGAGGCATGTGGCTGCATTGGATGTTTTAAGTTGAGTTAACTTGCAGCCTTTTTTAAGTATAATAAACACTGTTTATTAACTTATAGTTGTAGTATTACTAATTTACTTTTTTTGGTACAGGTAACTTTTTTATGGTTTGTTGTTGTTTTCATAAATATTGATTTAGACTTCATCTTTCTGTGAGATGAGGGCATGAGTTGTTTATTCAATCAACGCGCCCACCCAGTTTGGTTTTGGGGAGCTGTAAAGCGCGACATACTTCAGTATGCAGTCTATGCACAAGCACCAGTCTTCTGAACAATGGTAACTACAAAACTCAAAGATGAAACAGAAACTCTTCTAAATCTCGAAGATAAATGAACATTAAACACTAAAAAGTATTTCTTTTTAGTTAAAAACACATAAAATAGCCATTAAATTTAAATTTCACTGTCCAAATGCAGTCCCATGCAAAGCATGCTGGGAACTACGAGTCTACTGCCTAGTTAGCTATGTTTACTAAAATCATTCATGTAGCTTCAACACAAATTATTAAGTTAATTTCGTTCTTACAAATTTAAGTGGATTATACATGATAAAATGAAGCTGAATTTACTCAATAAAGTTTTCATTTAGAATTACTCAAATTATTCAACTTTTTATGTTATTTTAACTCAAATTTTGATTAAAAAAACAATAATTAATTTTTTTTAATACAGTTTACTCATTTTATCTTTGTTAAATCTACTAAGGCACAGAAACACTTTTTACAGTGCAGATGTCAATATTTGTTTTAAATACCCTTGTGAGGTCTCAAAGTTTTTTAGACATTTTAATTTTATATAGCCTAAGCATTATTTTTCATACTGGGGTTAGTGTTGCCCATGAAAATTAAAATATAATGTAACTATTTTATGTTCTATAAAGTGCCGTCCCTTTCCCATATATTGGATATTATTGCTTCTGGTTTGTGCATTTTAATTTTTTGTCAGAACCATAACATATTTATATTACCCTTGGCATAAAGGCGTGGTGCTAGGGATGGGCGATAATTTGCATGTGATTGTCATTGCGCATCTCGCCAGTAAAGCCGGTTCCTTGATTAGTAGTAAATCGCCATCAGCTGCAATTCAGATGGAGCGGCATTTACTACACAAAGCCGTAGTTAACTGAAAATCAGGGAAATTTCGCATTAATTATGGCGGACGTATCATCTGCGATATGTATGCGATATGGCCCAGCTACGGGGTGCACGATCTCTGAAAGCCAATGTTGACATTAAAAACACGTCCCTACCCCAAAAGAATCTGGACCTTCTTCTGATAGACCCACCCCACAGGCAATGATGCCGGTTAGTAGACATGCTAACCTGCATGATAATTTACTTACCCCCATGTCATCCAAGATGTTTATGTCTTTCATTGTTTAGTCGAGAAGACATTTTTTTGAGGAAACATTCCAGGATTTTTCTCCATATAGTGGACATTATTGGACCTCAACAGTTTACAATGCAGTTTAAAATTGCAATTTCAATGCAGCTTGCAGCTATGAAAGGCTCTAAACAATCCCAACCGAGGCGTAAGGGTCTTATTTAGGGAAATAATCATAATTGTCGCCCAAAAATAAAAATAAGTACTTTTTACCACATATTCTCGTCCTGCACTAGCCTTGTGATGCGCCAGCATGACGTATGCGAAACTACCGCTCCTGTGATTACAAGTGTGGAGAAAGAGGACCGTACCGACGTTGTTGTATGTGGAATGATGCTAGTGTGAGTTTATTGTTTAAAATGGTATGCAAGTGTGCGTTTTACATATGTAATGCGACGTTATTGCGTAATATGCAAGGTCGCGTTGGTGCCTCACATGGCTAGTGCAAGATGAGAAGTTGTGTTTTAAAAGTACTTTATTTGTTGAAAATGATGATTGTTTTGCTAGATAGATTGTTTCTTTAAATAGAAAAAATATGTATATAGACTGATATTTTTCTTGTGTCTGTATTATATCAACAAGGGTATGAAAAATAAACAAATAATAAATACATTCTCTGAGAATTTATATTTCAAGGTTTAAAGGAACAGTATGTAAGAAATGTATATCAATTAATAATAAAATGGCCCTGATATGTCACCTGACATTAAGAAATCATTTTCATTTCAAATACTTATATCACTGACAACAGTGTTATGGCCAGGATATTGTCATTTAAAAAGTGGAGTTGCAGCCCTCAACTGATGTTTATGTTGTCATTTTGTGTATTGGCCACCAGTTGTGTGATTGCAGTACCAGTTTTAGCCACAAGTTTTGTGATTGCACTACCAGTTTTGACCACAATCCTACATACTATTCCTTTAACTGCAAATGTCACATCCATAACCCTGGAACCGTCCAAAAAGGAAATTTTTACATAAATGCGTATATTTCCACTGAGCTAGCATCTCTGCTAAGAACCGCAAAATACCAGATGTTTGCATAGCCCCAACCCAAAACTCACTCCAATGGGTGAGCCAATATATATTTCTAACTAGATGAGATGCTCATATGAACAGCAATGTTTTAATACCGCAACAGTGCTTACGTTTCTGAGGGATATCAGCATGTAAATGACTTTTTTATAGTCTTTGCATATTACGCTGGTATAGGAAATTATTTTAACATAACTTTTAAAGGCCGGCTCAGCTATCAATCTGTACATTCCCAAGCCGTACCCATTGAAGTTGGCAAGTTTGGCCAAATTTCAAGACGAATGCTGCTATTAACTGGGGAATAATGCACATTTCAGTGCACTCTGCTAGTTTCAAATTGCTCTATCGCCTATTACAAGCAGCTAGAGTTGAACGGTTGAATTCAGCCAGTCTTAACAACACAGAGTTGATATTTCTTCCCCGTGTTAACCCAGCCATTTAACACAGCACTGGCATTTAGGGAAGAGTCAACGGATCAATGGTTTGGAAATGTCACAGGTCGGAAAACTGTGATATGACTGAGAGGAGGATGTTATTTGTGTAAATCCATCTTTTATTCACAGCATCTGGCACTTCCAGTTTTTTCAGTCAGCTTGAGTAGTTTTCTGGCAATTGGAAGGCAATCCGAACCGCAGACCAAAAGAATGCTCCAGGTTTTCTCTCATTGGTTCCCTGTAGCTTAGCAACATGCTCGACACGCAAGTCCCCGCATGCAGATAAGTCAACATCATCGCAGGTGAATTTACACAGTGCTAATTAGCTTGTCTAAGTGCTCTTCATGTGTTAATACCAGCAAAACTGTGACAGAAATGGTGTTTTGAAGCACAGCCGGAAGAACGTTGGATATTTTACTAAATTGAAGGTTTCAACATTCTAGGAGAAACATTTGTCAGACCAACACAACAGTGAAACAATTTACAGAGCACACTTGCATTAATGTGTTTCTATGAATAAGCTACTTAAATTACCCTAAAACAACGAAATTGCAGCCTTGTTAGCGTAAACATATTTCCATCCAATTATGACAAATGTGTCAGACTTAATTTTAATAGGATTATTTTGTGACAATTCATGGCCCATAAATCTGATTGCTTGAAACTGGATTAGAAAGGAAATTGGATTTGTATAAACATGATCCTTATACTACATGACTTCTGGGCGACCAGGCTTTTTGAAGAAGACTTGAAGTCTGACTCAGCAAGGTTCACGTAGTAATTGTCTGGAAGTCATGTAGGTTGAGATTAAAATGAGTAGACAGGTTTCAGCATCCCAAAAACACGTTCTTCAAAGAGAAATTTTCAAGGGCTATTCTGACAGCAAAGAACAAATTAATTTGTTATGCGAAGCCGCGGATTTCATTTATTGCAATGCCGCACGCCATTAGAGGCTGTTCGTTTGTTGCGAGGTGTCAGATTTGTCTTATCTTGTTTTGGGGATAAATGGAAAGCGCACTCTGTTTCGCAGAGGTTGGTATCGTTATTTTCCCATCGTAGCATGTAGTGAACCTCATGTATTTTCGGTTATCTAGTGTGGACAGAGACGCACTTAGACATTATCATGTATTACACCTGGTGCTTGTTATCGTATATGGATCTTTATTTCGGTACGGTGATGGAGATGCTTGGCGATCAAAGATGTTCCTGGTGGTACTGTAGCTCAGTTGGACATGCATAAATATAGAAAGCTCTTTTAAGTGAAATATTTAAGTAAAAGTAACTTACTTTTGTATTCATTTTGTGAGTATTTACCTGCATGTTGTTCTGAGCCTCCCATGGCTTTTCAATGAAATGAAACAGTATTTCATAGAATGGCCATACTATAAAAATACCATAAAATAAATCTATAAAACATATAATAATCTTTTGAATGTGACCTATGATTATATTAATCATAGCCTCTGTCTGCATCTATTTATTTCTGGAGAAAAGCCGCATGCATCTGATTCTTTAGTCTAAAACGTTTGTTTGTGTGCCACTGTAAAAAGAAGGTCACATGGATTTTTGCGAGAACATAACTGCTAATTCCTAATAATACAGCTTACAGTAATACAGTATAAGAAAATGTAAATGTTTTGATGGTTTTATCAGGCAACCACAGCAACTAAAAAAAAACTATGCTGTTCTATTCTCATCTCAGGTGTACATCAAAGGATCATATTGGTACAAAATGCATACATATCTGTACCTACATATTAGGACTTTTTTGGGATAATTTTTTAAATAGTGTGTTTAAAATTACTCTTCTTGAGATTATGACTCCCCTGTTTCTCCATTTCATTAGGATTAGGTATGGGGGTGGGCTTTAGTCCAATCGAGTAGCAGCTTCCCAAATGAATGAACCAATCAGTAGTGAGGGAGTCAAAAGGGCTCTATCATACACCGGACGCTAGTTTCAACCCGACACAGTTATGACCAGTTAGCGATCATTTTCACGGCCACGTTGTTTAAAGGAAAACACCACCATTTTTCAATATTTTATTATGTTTTTACCTCAACTTAGACGAATTAATACATCCCTATCTTTTTCAATGCGTGCACTTAATCTGTGTTCAGCGCGCCGCGAAAGTGTTAGCATTTAGCCTAGCTCCATTAATTCCTTAGGATCCAAACAGGGATGAATTTAGAAGCCATCACTTCCATGTTTTCCATATTCAAAGAATGTTACATGAGTAGTTACATGAATAAGTATGGTGGCACAAAATAAAACATGGCGATTTTGTAAAGTGGATAAAAAATGAGAACTATATTGTATTGTGAAAGAGGACTTAGTTTGCATCACTTCGACATCGGCGCGCAGTAACATCATCACTACTCTTCTTGCTCAAATTCCGTCAATATTAATGCGCCCCAGGTCGAAGTGCTGCAAACAATCGCCATGTTTTATTTTGTGCCACCATACTTACTCGTGTAACTCATGTAACAGTCTTTAAATAGGGAAAACATGGAAGTGTTTGGTGGCTTCTAAATTCATCCCTATTTTGATCCTAAGGAATGAATGGGGCTAGGCTAAATGCTAACACATTCACAACCACTATAAAAAGATTAAGTGCACACATTGAATAAAGATAGGTATGTATTCATTCGTCTAAGTTGAGGTAAGATCATAGTAAAACATTGAAAAACATTGAAAAACTGTGTTTTCTTTAAATAACAAATACACTTGCGCCCATCTGTTCACCCATCTGAAAACGAAGTGTGTTCAGGTTAGGGTGGCCATTCGTGCCAGTTCTGCCAGACACGTCCCGAACTTTGGAAGTTGCGTTGGTCGACCGCATGCGTCATCAAGGTTTAATATTTCGGGTTTAATTTCAGAAAAGCAACCGTTACATTTCAAGGTAAGAATGAAACTACAATGATTGTATGTCTTTTTCTAATGTATTTTAACTGAAATGTGAGAACCTTGATGACGTATGCGGTCAAGCAACACGACTTCCGGAGAACGAACCCGAAAACATGTTCGGGACGTGTCCGGCGGAACTGGCAAGAATGGCCACCCTAGTTCCAGAGCCGGCGCCAGATCATAACTAACAGGGGGGCACTCGGCTTCCAACGGGGGGCACGCAATAGCAACAATAACTTGCAAAAACAAGACATTAAAACAACAAATACAGCAAGCACACACTCATACAACTAGTACAGACTGTCAGCTCATTTCCCGTATAAAGTGCAAAAGACCACAAACTATGCGCAAAACTATTGAACTTCGACCGCGGCGTGAGCGCAAGCTGAGCTCCGCTGCGCTCGCGCTTGGCTTGACACAACAACAAACCGCCCTCGCGCGGCGCAAGCCATTGAAATGGGTTTCATAGCGCAGCGCACACTGGGTCCTAGCCTTAAAAAAGCCGCTTTACCATAATCACGTCGTAATGCTGTTAACGGTCTATAGCCACACTTCACATTTAAGCTTACGTAATTTAAAACAACGCTAACTTACCTTTAAAATAGCTGAAGACGGCGTGTAAGAACATTAAACTTCTCGGTCTCTGTTTTGAGATACAGATGCTCTAGCATCATAAATGTAGTATTTTGTGACAGAAGTCCAGATGACAACATGCAAAATATAAACGAGATTTTTTACCTTTGTGTTGATATAACGATCGCGAGTCGAATCCAGTCTGTTTCAGATGTATGAATAACCCATGAAAACCGTCTAATAGAATACATTCAATAACCATTTTGGTCCACAAATGCGTCTGTGTTTGCATGAAGATGAAGCAGGCGGTGCTGGTTCGTTCTAAATGTTCTAATATCCATATTTTACACGATCCATAAAGACGTAAGACGGGTGAGACGCGGCAATACATCCAATCAGAGAAACTGGTCTATTTTAATTAAAGAAAACATATCAACTATATTTTCCTCATTTGATTACATTACAAGTCATGAAACATTCAATGTTTAATTTATTTTAATTATTCTTGATATATATTAAAGTAATAAAAAACTTATTGCACGTTACACCCATGACTCATTCAGAGAATAGGTACAACCCTTTTTGACCATGCACCTGGTGCGTCGACTGTCACTGTTTTATCCATTGTTAAACTAGCAAAATTGGTTTCGGACATGCCGTAAGTGCACCTGCGCCATGCGCTTCAAACCATGCACTTAGATCATTAAAATAGGACCCAAATAGGGAGTCGTTTCTTTACAGTGCAGTTTCGCGTTTTATGACGGATTGCCATATGCATGTGACAGCTCCCTTGCTTGTTCGATGGCTTACGGTAACGAACGCTTAAATCTTTGCAGCACTGGTTGGCTGTGCTTGTTGTGTCTCTGTTGATTTATTTTTCCTCAATGCAAACTGTGGGTTGGATAAGTCAGGGTCAGGGATTAAAGCGATGCTGCTCAGTTGAAAACATAAATAAGCTTGATAAGTTGGGTAAGGGAAGCGACACGCTTATTAAAGAATGAGTCTAGTCCTGTGCCTCTGATATGATGAGTCGCCCTTCAGAGACATAATTTAGGCCCCACACAAACCACACAGGCACACAGCATCTCTTTCTTATGCCATTAAAGAGTAAATAAATCTCTCCTTCGGCCACAGGAACTTTTCAGAGGGATCCTTTTGATTATGGGCGAACAGACGACACGCTCCACTGAAAAATCTGTAGAAAAGCCGTGTGTTTAAGCCATTTGGGAATGTTCAAACTTGCAAAGTGAAGCTTTCTTCAAAAAGGGTTGATCATTAAATTGAAATACGCTGGCAATAAGCAAAAAACTTGTGGTAAACGAGAGAATAAGATTATGCAATGGATGCACAACATAGTGATTGATAAATAAGTTCAAAATGTTAATAGTTTTCTTTTACAAATGTAATGCTGTGCTTCATAAGACATTTATTAACGCACTAATAGCAATTTTAATTTTTTAAAGCTGCTAACAATACCTATATAGCCTACTATCTACAAACATTAATAATATTAACATTACTATACATCGTTCAAAAGGTCTACGGGTTTAGCATCAGTGTATGGTCTCTGTTTTGAGATACAGATGCTCTAGCATCATAAATGTAGTATTTTGTGACAGAAGTCCAGATGACAACATGTAAAATGATAAAAAACGGGATTTCTTACCTTTGTGTTGATATAACGATTGCGAGTCGAATCCAGTCTGTTTCAGATGTATGAATAACCCATGAAAACCGTCTAATAGAATACATTCAATAACCATTTTGGTCCACAAATGCGTATATTCCATGAAATATAGATGTATAGTCTGCATTTTCACATCAGATTTTGCATGAACGTCTTATAATAGAATATAATATACAATCTGAGGACTATTTACGTTGTAACACTGTATATGAGATGGAGCTGGAGCGGTCATGTCAGCTGGGGGTTCAGGGTTTTTTCAGTAAGTTTCACATTCCTGTGCCGGCTTGCTAGGTGTTTGCTTTCATGTGAGGTGGAATTTTTCGCTGTAGATAAAAGTTTTATTCCCACGCAGAGTGAACAGCGGACACTGATGTTTTTGTCACCTTTAACTGGGTTAAACTCAAAGTAATGTCTGTACTTCCAAGCATTAAACGCTGCATGGTCTTGTTTTCTTCTGTGCTCCATGTTGTCTCTTTATGTTCAACACTACACTGACTGACGGCGCGGCGCTCATACGTCATTGTCACTCGACTCACGTCAGGACAGTTTCACGAAACAAAATCAAGGTTAAATAACGCAGTAACGCAGCCTGCTTACGGCGGAGTAACAGTAATCTAGTTACTGTTTTTGCAATTGTAATCCCTTAGTTTACTCGTTACTTGAAAAAGTAATCGGATTACAGTAATGCATTACTTCTATGTAGGGCTGCACGATTTGGGTAATTTTTCCCATTGCGGTTATTGATGCTAATATTGCGATGTGCTGTTGCGATTATAATTAATGGTATCATGAGTCAACTTGATGGGTTTCAAGGAAAATCCACACACAGTTTAGTGATAATGCTAAAATGTGTATTTGTAAAACTAGAAATGTTTTCGAATTGCCACGTGATGTAGCAACTGCTCAGTGTCAGTAATCCTAGATCCAAAATACCGGCATACAACAGACGTAGAGTTTTTTTTTTAGCTACCAGATCACAGTCAATATCCTCTGCATCCATCTTCGCTCTGGTATTTCCACGCTGCGCACACACAAGTGACGACGCACGCCACACACGTGCATGCCACTCGTGCACTGCCATTTTTGTAAGTTTTTATTTCTTTTTTTAAACAGCAAGGAAAATCATCAAACTGTTATCAGAAAGTTTGTGTTAACAAGTTCACACATTTATTTATATAATTGCAACATTTTGCTGTCATATAATCTCACAGGCTGACATGGCGATTGCGATGCGATTAATTGTGCAGCACTACTTCTATGTAACTTTATTAAGTGCAAAAATTATCCCGAAATGTTTTACCTGCCCATTTACAACCCTAGGATTTGCCCCCAAAATGAAATGGTCTATTTTTGCCCTATTTGGAAGGGTCATGAATAATAATGTTGAACTCTGCTCTGATTGGCTCTGCTCTGAGGCTTATGCCAGTAGCTCACATTAGTAAACATGTTGGGGCGTACATCTTAAAGGGATAGTTCACCTTAAAATGAAATGAATTCTGACATCATTTACTCATCCTCATGTTGTTCTAAACCTGTAAGAATTAATTTTTTATTATTTTGAGAAATTATGGTAAACACACAGCAGATAATGACCATTGACTTTCATAGTAGGAAAAATATTTTGAAAGTATTGTGAAAAATGATGAAGAAAATATTTTGATAAATGATGGTATCCATTAAATTCCATCATATTTTTGTTCCTGTGCATGTGTGGAACATCTGTGTATGCGGACGAGTCAAGTAAACTATGCTTTGCAAGGCTTTGCCTTAGACTGTGCGTGTACGCACGCGTATGCATAAACACTGACTATACTCAGGCCTCCAGCCTTAAGTGGCTTGGGTTAAACGTGTGTTTGCTGCATGATAGTCATTAGCATTTTCTATAAATGTATTAACTTAAAAAAGCTTTAGGCCATTTCTGCATAGCCCTCAAATGCCTTTATCTTCATTTTCTGTTCATTTGGAAGTAATCTGACACTTAAATGATTCAGTCAATTAATTCGTATTCTACTCCGTTTGTGAGTTTAGAAACGTCTTAATGGTTGTGCAGAGACAATGCCAATTAGCTTACTGCTTTCTAGATGAAAGGGTGATTCAGATGAACGGTCAGGTTAACAAAGCCATTCAAATGAATGGAAGAAAGAGAGGGAACAAGCGTGCTGTCAAGGCTTTGAAATGAGTTTTGGGCATGTGATGTGACAGAGCTCATTGTTGCTACATCAAAAGACCTGGAGAAACTACATGCACAGGGCTTTACAGTATCTCTGAGGATAACAACATCCACATGTTTGAATATTCTAGATCCATAAGAAGCATCTAGATCATCCAAACTAAGGGGCCACACACCCTTTGATTATTTGTATTTTTGATCATTTAATTAATATTTTATATAAAAATCACATTCACATAATAAAATCTGGTCAGTCATATTTAAAGGCAATTATTTGATGTAAACGGAAGAAGTTGATGTCTCCTGTCTCCTTCTTTTCCTTAGGTCCATTGATGGCAGGTCCATGATGCCCATTTATATGTACCTATACTGACCAGACTCTTATACCTCTGTTCTTGCAAAGCACTGATATTAAAGGATAGCAGGACCCCTTCATTGTTCCCATACATGCACATTACCACAGGAACCTTTCACTGTGAATTAGATCCAGCCTTTACAGTCTTTTATGTTTATTAGAAATGCTTTCCAACTTGTGACCTAGAAGCGAAATACGAGACAACGTGTTAACGGTACATCCGTGGGTTGTGCTTTACCATAACAGTGACTCATCCCAAGCTTTATGAGTAGGCAAATGTAAATGAAGACTTTGATGTTATGAAGAAAATGTGAGTTGTGATTTTTCTGTGCAAAACTCACGCCTGGATGTTGCTATGGTCTTGCAAAGATGTTGTTTGGTATGAAGTTTTTTTAGGTTGTTCTGGGTAGTTGCAAACATATTGCTTGGGTGTTCTGAGTGGTTGCGAAGACATTGTTGGGGTGTTCTGGATGGTTGCTATGGCATTGTTGTGGTGTTCTTTGTAGTTGATGAGGTTTTGAAGGGGTGTTATGTGTGGTTGCTAAGATGTTGCTGGGGTGTTAGGGCCTTGCTGGGGTCTTTAGGCTGGTGCTAAGGTGTTACTGGGATGTTCTGGGTTGTTGACGAGAAGTTGTGCTTTAAAAGTGTATATTTGTTATTTTTCTTGTGAAAAATGACAATCGTTTTGCTAGATAAGACCCTTATGCCTCGTTTGGGATCGTTTATAGTCCTTTGAAACTCCGTTGAAAAAACTGTTAAGTGTTAAGTATTAAATGTTGGGCTCTATTAAAGTCCATTAAAATGAGAAAAATCCTGCAAAGTTTTCCTCAAAAAACATAATTTCTTCTCGACTGAACAAAGAAAGACATCAACATTTTGGATGACATGGAGGTGAGTAAATTATCTGGATTTTCTTTTAAGAAAATTTAATATTCCTTTAAGGTGCTGCTAAGGCATTGAGCATTGCTGGTGTGCTCTGTGTAGTTGCAGAGGTGTTGCTTTGGTGTTCTGAGTGGTTGCTAAGGTGTTGCTGGGGTTTTCTGAGTGGTTGCTAAGGTGTTGCTTGGGTATTCAAGGGTAGTTGCTTATGCATTGCTGAGGTGTTCTGGGTAGTTGCTGGGGTGTTCTCTTGTATAGCTCAGTCAGTGGTACACTAGAATATTGTATTAGCAGCACAAAAGGTCATAAATTCGACAAATACTGATCAAAATGCATACCTTGTAATGCACTGTAAGTCTCTTTGGATAAAAGTGTCTGCCAAATGCATAAATGTGTTCTGGGTGGTTGCTAAGGCGTTGCTGGGGTGTTCTGGGTAGGTGTTAAAGTTTTGCTGGTGTGTTTTGGGTGGTTGCTAAGACGTTGCCGGGGTGTTCGGGTGTTGTTGGCGTGTTCTAGCTGGTACTAAGGTGTTGTTGGAGTGTTCTGGGTGGTTGCTAAGGCATTGTTGGGGTCTTTAGGTCGGTGCTAAGGTGTAACTGGGGTGTTCTGGGTGGTTGCAAAAGTGTTGCTGGGTGGTTGCTAAGAAATTGTTAGGTGGTTGCTAAGGAATTGCTAAGTGGTTGCTATAGTGTTTCAGCTTGACTCTCAGAGAGCCCATCCACAGGTCTTTATATGATATTTATGGCTCTACAGCTTAAATCTTTAACTAAGTTATAAGTCTATAAGATTGCTTGTATCATCTACCTAGTGAACTCTTAAGTGTTTTCTTTTAGAAAAGTAATAGCATATATTTCAAACATGTGTCTTGAGGTATCATTCACCCCCATAACAGTCCATACAGTACATTCTTGCCTAAACCCTAACCCTTCTAAGTATTTGCGTTCCAAACTAAGTCTAAAGAAAATCACACATTTCAGTATATTTTTTATTTCAAATGTAGGTTTTTTTTAACTTAATGATTGATACCAGTGGTTTTTGTGTGGCAGTTGTGCTCTGGCCAAGTTTAAATGTTTTTTTTCCTGAATCACTGTGGCCGTCCCCCTGGCTTTCACAGTTTCCAGCATCACTGGCTTAATGGGCACTAGCTTACCAAGTCCATTTGACATCTGAAAAGACCCCGTCACACAGAACCACACAATGTTTTCCAATAACACAGAGCTTTCACTCACGTGTAATTGGGCGAATTGGTGTAAATGGGTGTTTTTTATTGCTTCTGGATCTGAGAAATGTCAGAGATTGGTCATTCAAAACCAACAGAAAACACTGGCACGCTGTAAGAAATCAAGCATACAGCTAGGTCATAATAAAGCTTAAATTATAAAATCCTCACCTAAAGTGAAGAAGTCGGGTATGTACTACATGAAGGCGGTGCCACAATCTTAAGCTGTGGTAGACTATACTAGTCTTACGTTAAAATGTGTATGTGTAAGTTTATGGCCATACTTTCTAAACAGTAATTTATACCAACTCCATAGATTTTCTTTGTAAGCCTCTATAACAGAGCTTAAACTTTATCTATTAAAGCCTAAACGTTCCTTTCACAAGTACGGCTTGTGAAAGGATAATTGTGGATGAAATTTCTTTCTGTCCTTTATAGATAACCAATTTTCTACAATTTTCTTTATTTCCGTACCATACGACACTGAACATGCTGTTAACTCACCACAAAGTGCATTGTGCAGAATTGACTACATATTTGCTTATTTCAATCATCAAGCAACAGTAAAGACTATAATGCAAAAAGGGTTTATTTGTTTGTAAATAGCTTTAGGCATATATTCTATGATGGTACTGTATATGTGTGCCTGGTTGCAATGAGAGCGCTGTAAGTGTGTGTATTGTGTTTACAGGCGGTAAAATTAAGCTTTGCCCTCTGTGTGTAATACAACTCAGCCCAAGGACGATCTTTGATCCTAATGTCGTCTCAGCCTGGAGGTAAAGAATCTGATGGGCAAAATCTGCCAGTTATGATACCCACATGTTTTCTGTACATTTTCAGTGTACAGCATTTGTATCGCATTAAAGATAATTGTTTTATAATAGGTCCTGGTCCAGGGTCAGTTTTTATGTAATTTTCTGCTTAGAAATCTAATATATAATTCAGTTTTGCGTGAGCCAAATACACAAAATCACGTTGTTTTTAGTAATGAAATAGTTGCACTTTAAATGCTTTTTCATTTGTAAGTCACAAAAAGTGTCTCCTAAATAGAGCTGAAAAATTCTGGTAAATTTTGGAAACTTTCATGGAAATTACACAGGAATACAGTGAGGAAAATAATTTCACAATACATGGCCCGTGTCATTCTCCTTAATACAGTGCAGTCGCACTGTCCCATGTGCAGAAATACACCCCCAAAACATGATGCTACCACCCCCATGCTTTACAGTAGGGATGGTGTTCTTGAGATGATACTCATCATTCTTCTTCCTCCAAACACGTTTAGTGGAATTATGACCAAAAAGTTTTATTTTGGTCTTATCTGACCACATGACTTTCTCCCATGACTCCTCTGGATCATCCAAATGGTCATTGGCAAACTTAAGATGGGCCTAGACATGTGCTGGCTTAAGCAGGGGAACCTTCCGTGCCATGCATGATTTCAAACCATGACCAACAGTAACCTTGGAAACGGTGGTCCCAGCTCTTTTCAGGTCATTGACCAGCTCCTCCCATGTAGTTCTGGGCTGATTTCTCGCCTTTCTTAGGATCATTGAGACCCCATGAGGTGAGATTTTGCATGGAGCCCCAGTCCGAAGGAGATTGACAGTCATGTTTAGCTTCTTCCATTTTCTAATGATTGCTCCAACAGTGGACCTTTTTTCACCAAGCTGCTTGAAAATTTCCCCGTAGCCCTTTCCAGCCTTGTGGAGGTGTACAATTTTGTCTCTAGTGTCTCTTTGGTCTTGGCCATGTTAGTAGTTGGATCAGTGGCGGTTCTAGACAAATTTCACTAGGGGGGCCAAGGAGGGGCCAGTGTTTTACCAGAGGGGCACATAAAAAAATGGCAAGAAATCATATTTAAAGATTATAGGGGTAATTACAGGAATTAGTTTAAGACAGGACTAGGCCTTAGTTTAATTAAGAAATATAACTAGTTTTAACAAACATCCCTTACTAAATACATTACTTGTGTGCATTCTGAAGCAAAAGAAAGGGCACCGGTGTATTTTAAGATATGGCATTGCAAGTTGTTTTCAGTTTGGACAGCTCTTACATTTATTTTAGTCTAGGACTAGTCTGATCCCTTGGTGCAAAAGGGGAGCTGGGTTCTTTTCTAAAGCCCCCCAACCGAAAATCATGCGAGCCTACTCTATAAAAGTTTACATTTCATAAAGTTTATTAAGATAAACGTGTGTTTTAGTTTACATATAAATACACATTGCTAGACAGTTAGGGACCACAATCTAATCAGTATTTAAAATAATATTTATTTTAAATTATAACCATTTTTATATGTAACATTTAATTATATTCCTCCAATTTTATGCACGTGTGTAAGAACATAATTACAGCGCTTTTTACAATGTGTAAACTTCAAAAAGTTAGCGAGATGTTGGTTTTGCCGGTTGTTGATGAGTAACAGCTGTGAATGAGTAACAGCTGTGAATGATCACCGCGCTTAAGCAGCCACGTCACAGGAGAATAAGTGAACAGTGTCCCAATGTCAAGTCAGCTAGAGTCCTTACCAGTGCCCAAACCTGCATACACATTCTCAACATCGGGAGATTAGGATAGAATTGAGACACTCGCCGAGCAGCACCCGCAGGCGGCTACAGTGGTTGGGTGCGCCGCTCTAATTTGCCCGTGTAGAACATTGCGTCGCATTAGTTCTTTTGGCGCTCGTGTGTAAAATCAAAATAGATTTGTACTTTTTGGTCAGCACGGGGTGGCCACAGGGGTGACCAGGGACATGTCTACAGAGGCACGGGCCACCCTTGGCCTCCGTGTAGAACCGCCACTGAGTTGGATTCTTACTGATTGTATGATGTGGACAGGTGTCTTTATGCAGCTAACAACCTCAAACGCATCTAATTTAGGATAATAAATGGAGTGGAGGTGGACATTTTAGGCAGACTAATAGGTCTTTGAGGGTCAGAATTCTAGCTGATAGACAGGTGTTCAGATATTTATTCGCAGCTGTATCATACAAATGAATAGTTTAAAGGAGTCATATATTGTGATTTTTTTTAGATTATGTCTATTACGGTGGACGTGCGCCTGCGATGGCAATTTCGGGCCCCTCCGTGATTTCTAAGTGGGAGAACTTGCGAAATAGCAGGGCATTCAAATACTTATTTTCCTCACTGTATGTGGCATTTTGGCACTTGGATGAAGATGGGTCAGATGTCGAGGAAGCTAATTTTGGCATGTTTTATACTTATGTAAAAAGTAATTTTCTTTAATTCCTTTACAACTTTAAATGTTTCCAAAATTATAGAGCTTTGCAACCCTAAGTAAATGAGTAAATGTAAATATTGGGCATATTACACTTAAAATGGCTGTTTGTTTGTTTTTTACCCATAATGGGTAAATATTGGACAGAACGCATGCTGGGTTAAAAATTACCCAATGTTGGGTTGTTGTTATGCAACCATGGGATATAATAACACAGCAGTTGGGTAAAACAACCCAGCATTGGGTCATTTTTAACCCAGCTGTGTGTTCTGTCCAATATTCTGTCAGCCCCCATGTCATCCTAAAACTGGCATTTGGTATTTTTCTTACTTTTTGGTTACAGCAAGCAGAAATATTGCGAAATCCTGGCTGCTGTTTATGCATCATGTGACCGATTGCCAAATATTGTGCAATACATATAGGCAAATTTCACTTGGTGTTACACTGAAAACAATAACAAGAATGTTCGTTAAAAAGGAGAAAATATAAATTTTTGAGTGAGCTGTTCCTTTTTTAACAAAGTATTGTTCTCAGGGCTTCTCCATTTGATCATCTACTCTGTATTTGTTGATAATATGTGGCATGGTGAGGTTCTTTGTCCGTCGCCTGATGAAAGCTCTAATGGCATCAGATTTACATGATTGGCACATTATTACACACACTTATGCTTTAGAGTCTGTGTAATTGCCAATTAGCCGGAATGGTAATAAGTTGTACGTCTTGTAAGATTTTGCCCTTTCACATTGGGCATATTTTCATTTAGAAACACAATAGAAGAAGTGCATATGCATACCTCTATATAGGTATGCAATTAAAAGCCCAATAGGTGCATCTCTCAATGTGCAAAATGCAAGCTGTAATTTCTCACCGCCGCAGTGTTTATCATTTACACCCGACGGGTCTTTGCGTTTCTCCTTCATTAATTATGGATCAGCTGCCCCCCCATCCAAGCGGCTTCATTTCATTCTCATTAGGTCCTTGTGCTGACACTCCTCTTTTTTCCACGCTCCGCGGCTTTTCTGTGGCTCCCATAAAGGTCTTTAACCAGACAGCCAACCCAGCATCATTACTGGGCATTGTCTGCACCCCCCACCCCTCTCGAGCCTTTGGCAAGTGACCAAGATAAGACGGGCGACCGCCGTTAAGTGCTTATGTCAGTGGTTTCTGGGTCAAAGAGCCTTGCGGTAGGGCTGGCCTAATGCCAGTCAAGTCATCCTTTAGTCTTCCACTATCTTGGTGTAGCTGCGGAGTAACAAGAATGTACAATCCCCTAAGAATTGTGGTTTTTCCCGACAGTGTCGACAACAGATAAATGGATTAGAGCGGAAATTTATGGATTCACAATCAATCAGGATTGTCTGCTGTTGGGAATCTCTACAAGCTCTGCATTTAAGTTACGTTTCTTAAAGATAAATTTATCAATTTAAATAAATAATATTTATTTTAAGTATTAGCTTTTCTAAATTTACATTTATGCATTTGGCAGACGCTTTTATCCAAAGCGAAAAACAATGTATTACAAGGTATACATTTAACTTTTGCACTGCTAATGCAAATGCTCTACCACTGAGCTAGAGCCAGTAAGATGCCAATTTTAAGCATCCTATCACTGTTTATAAGTCCCGGACAACAGGTTTAAATGCATGCAAGGTCAAAAAACACTGTAATTTTTTCAAAATATAAATTTAAAATTATTCCATTTCTCAGAGATCCACAAACGATTCGTGTGAAGCCGTTCAACGACTCAGTCTGCCTAAACCCCACCTTTCAGGAGCCTACACTGCTCTGATTGGTCAACTGACAGAGTCTCCGCACAGACCACAGATCAGTGGCACAGACCAACAATAGTGCAACATGTATTGACCTTGTGCTAACATGATTTACTGAGAAGACATTATCAACATCAATACACATCATTCAAAATTAATCCAAGCAATAAAAACGGCGATAGAAACTAACGTTTTTACAGTCATTTAAGCATTTATGTAAGCTAAAGGGGCCATAGCAAAACCGTAAGTGCAACATGCGTTAGCCGCTTGCTAACGTGACTCTCTGACAGTATATTAAGAGTTTAAACAACAACATCATTCATCATTTATCCAATCAATAAAAACAACGATAGAAACTAACATTTTACCCTCATTTAAGCATTTGTGTAAGCTAACCGGGTCATAGCAAAACCGTAAGTGCACATGCGCTAGCCGCTTGCTAACGTGACTCTCTGACAGTAACGTTATATTCAGAGTTTAAACAACGACATCATTCATCATTAATCCTAGCAATAAAAACGACGACAGACATTAACATTTTTACACTCGTTTAAGCAAGTATGTAGCTATTAGGGATGCTCCGATCAGGATTTTTGCAGGCCGATACCGATCACCGATTTGTTGTCTTCGTGATCGGCCGATACCAATGCCGATACCGATTTTTCAAGCTGATATGCAAGCTCTTTCATCAGTGGACCTCTCCCAGCCCGGGGAACAAATATGTTTTCTCGGCTACTAAGTTTAAATTCATGGCTGCAAAAAACCTGCACCATGAGAGGACTGAATTACATTGACAATTTCAATATCTTCTGGAGCCAAAGGCAACTTTTTAACACAGATGGTATCCACCCAAACAAACTGGGTGCTAGGTTGCTTAAAGACAATATCTTTTTCTCCATGCATCATCCATCAGCTGAGTGTGCCAGTCCACTACTGAACAGCGGAAATGACCACAGGATTTTACACCAGCACCTGGATGGACATTCAGAAGACAAGGATAAAACTCTGCAGTCACAACTACTGTTCACAGACACAGCTCAGGCTGAGCCCTGCCCACAGACCTCGCTACAGCTGGATTGTGAATCAACACCCAAGGACGTTTCTGTTGATAATGACCAGAGGAATGATAACACTCCCTCCCAGCCTTCAGGAACACCAGAATCACAGCTGATGTCGTCACACTCTCTCTCCCTCTCTCCAACATCACCACTTCTGGGCTTTTCAGAGAAAATGGAGAAACTGGTATCTGCTGGAACAAAGCTCTCCCACTCTATTGCTGCGAGTCCCCAAATATCAACCAAGAAACGGCGGGCTCCTCAACCACCAAAGCCTTCAGGCCCAGCCTGCCCTCCCCCTCCATCTGAAAGAGCACTCCGACCTCTGCCTCAACGTCAGGGACCACACCAGCCCTCATCTGCAAACAGCACTGGTAACTGATGTGTGTTGGGTTCCCGCTACGTCAGCAGTAACAATCATAAATATTTTAGGAACAAGCGGGTGCCCGATGTCCCTTTAGCTTTCCCTATCTCTGTCCTGACATGTGATAGAAAGATGAAGGCTGTCTCCAGCCGCACAGCAATTCTATCTAATCTACTGCCTATTATACGTCATTCTGAGATTGATACAGTGCCAAAACCAGTTACTGTTAAGTTAGCACTTCTGAACATCCGTTCACTAAAGAACAAATCCTTTTTAGTTAATGATCTTATCACCACCAACAACCTGGACTTTATGTTTCTAAATGAAACTTGGTTAGATGACAGCTGCAGTGCTACAGTCCTCAATGAATCAGCCCCACCCAACTTTACCTTTATAAATGTCTGTAGAGCTCTTAGAAGGGGCGGAGGAATAGCTGCTTTATTCAAAGATGCCTTTCAATGCAAGCAAGTGTTACATGGTGATTACCAGTCTTTTGAATATTTGTGTATTGCTTTAAAAGGTACACCACGCATTCTGTTTACAATTATTTATAGACCTCCCAAATACACCTCAGCATTTGCTGATGAATTCACAGAACTTTTATCAACAATTTCCTCTGAATTTTATTATTTTGTTCTTGCTGGAGATTTTAATATTCATATAGACAATTCAGAAAACAATACTGCGATTGAACTGTTAAATGTTTTAAACACCTTTGATCTGACCCAGCCTGTGCAAGGTCCTACACACAATCGGGGACACACTCTTGATCTGCTCATTAGCAAGGGTCTAAACATTTCATCTACTGTTATCAAGGATGAAGCCCTATCTGACCATTTCTGTGTTTACTTTGATTTATTAATCTGTCCTGCCACTGATGCTAGATCTGTCTATGTTAAAAAAAGGTTCATAAATGAGAACACCAGTGAGGTATTTATGAATGCTATATCAATGTTGCCAAACATATCGGCAGACTCCGTTGATGTTCTCCTTGAAAACTTTAACATAAAAGTTAAAGATGCCATTGATGGTATAGCTCCAGTAAAGGTCAAGGTGATCACTGGCAGACGTAAAGCACCCTGGAGAAATACAACAGCAGTACAGCACATGAAAAGAACATGCAGAAAAGCTGAACGTATGTGGCAGAAAACAAAACTTGAAGTACATTATAGCATCTATAAAGACAGTCTTCGTGCTTTCAATGTAGAACTAGGCACAGCTAGACAGACCTTCTTTTCAAACATTATAAACAAAAACATAAACAACACTCGCACTCTTTTTGCTACTGTAGAGAGACTAACAAACCCCCCAAATCAAGTTCCTAGTGAAATGCTCTCTGACAACAAATGCAATGAGTTTGCAACCTTTTTCTCTGAGAAGATCAGTAATATCAGAATGGCGATCAATACGGCCTCATATTGTACTGTGATCAGTCAGATATCATTGCAACAACCTCAGAAATTAGCCATTCTCCCAGAATTTGACATAATTGATATAAAAACCTTGGAAGAAACAGTACAACATCTTAAAGCATCAACTTGCAGCCTTGACACACTCCCCACATCTTTTCTCAAAAAGGTACTTAACTGCTTAGAAACTGACCTCTTAAAAATAGTAAATACCTCTCTGATCACAGGCACCTTTCCAGAGTCATTAAAAACAGCAGTTATTAAGCCTCTCCTAAAAAAGAGTAACCTAGACAAAACCATACTTAGCAACTACAGACCAATCTCAAATCTTCCGTTTATAGGCAAGATCATTGAAAAGGTGGTTTTTAATCAGCTGAACAAATTCTTAAACTCAAATGGCTATCTGGACAATTTTCAATCTGGTTTCCGTCAGCATCACAGCACAGAGACAGTGCTCATAAAGATAATAAATGATATTCGCTTAAACTCTGATTCAGGTAAAATATCAGTGCTGGTGCTACTAGATCTTAGTGCTGCCTTTGACACAGTAGATCACACCATACTCTTACATAGACTGGAAAACTGGGTAGGGCTCTCTGGGATGGTCCTCAAATGGTTTAAATCATACCTACAAGGAAGAGGTTACTATGTGAACATAGGTAACCATAAATCTGAGTGGACATCCATGACATGTGGAGTCCCACAGGGTTCAATTCTTGCACCGCTTCTGTTTAATTTGTATATGCTCCCACTTGGTCAAATAATGAAAAAGAACCAAATTGCTTACCACAGCTATGCAGATGACACCCAGATATACTTAGCCCTGTCACCTAATGACTACAGCCCCATTGACTCTCTATGTAAATGCATTGATGAAATTAACTGTTGGATGCGTCAAAACTTCCTCCAGTTAAACAAAGACAAAACTGAAGTCATTGTATTTGGAAATAAAGATGAAACTCTCAAAGTTAACACATACCTTGACTCTAGGGGTCTAAAGACACAAAATAAAGTCCGAAATCTTGGTGTAATTTTAGAGTCTGACCTTAATTTCAGTAGTCATGTGAAAGCAATAAGCAAATCAGCTTACTACCATCTCAGAAATATTGCCAGAATTAGCTGTTTTGTCTCAAGACAGGACTTAGAGAAACTTGTTCATGCTTTCATCACCAGCAGGGTGGATTACTGCAATGGACTTCTTACTGGGATCCCCAAAAAGACCATTAGACAGCTGCAGCTCATACAGAACGCTGCTGCCAGAATTCTGACCAGAACCAAAAAATCTGAGCACATTACTCCAGTCCTCAGGTCCTTACACTGGCTTCCTGTTACATTTAGAATAGATTTTAAAGTATTGTTACTCGTTTATAAATCACTTCATGGCTTAGGACCCAAATACATGACAGATATGCTAACTGTATATAAACCTAAAAGATTACTCAGATCATTAGGATCAGGTCAGTTAGAAATCCCAAGGGTTCACTCAAAACAAGGTGCGTCAGCATTTAGTTATTATGCCACCTGTAGCTGGAATCAGCTTCCAGAAGAGATCAGATGTGCTTCAACAGTAAACACTTTTAAATCTAGATTAAAAACACATCTGTTTAACTTTGCATTTACTGAATGAGCACTGTGCTGCTTCACACTGACTGCACCTTTAACTCAAGTCACTTTTACTTCTGTTTTATTCTTTTTAACATTTTAAAGTGTTTTTATTAAAATCACATTTATTTTCTTTCTAAATTCTCATGTATCTTTGTTTTTATTGTGATTTTATTGTGTATCTATTATTTTTACATTTTCTTTTTTCTCTTTTATATATTGTTTTCTCATTTCTATGTAAAGCACTTTGAATGACCTCTGTGTATGAAATGTGCTATACAAATAAACTTGCCTTGCCTTGCCTTGCCTCTTTGATGACTGTAACTTTTAACATTTTTTCTAGATAAAGTAATACCACAGATGTAGCCTTTGTTATATTACTTGCAGTAATTAGGTATATTATTGTTTTAATAGAGAATCAAATAATTTAATATGAAATTTAATATGCCTTTAAAAAGGCTTATGTCTGTAAAATCTAATGAAAATAAAACACTTCACAGTCTTCACTGTATGAATTAAATATACACGCATTCGTATGAAGTACAACAGTTCTTTAGTGAAGAGCAGAGAGTAATTTTATTGAGAGAGGAATTAGGTTACTGTAGCTTTAAGACTTGACAGAGATCGCTCTGTTCACGTGCACTGATGACAGGCTGCTGTTTGTTTGCGCGGCGGGTGTATGCAGACGAGAGCAGCTGTGAGGAAAATTAAAGTTTACACGCTCAAAACTTTAAAACGCATGCAAATAATAAACTTTTGACATGAGGATGCAATTGTCCGCGATAGATATGTGTTGTATACGCTGTTTGATGGGGATGTGAAGACGGGTCGCGCTGTTAGGACCGGACCGCGTCCTCAGAAAATACACATATCTCTGTAAAGGCAAAGAGAGACATGCAAATATGCACGTCGCTCATGAGCCACGGGTTATAAAAATGCTCTCACTGCGTAAAAATGGTCTCTAACTGCAGCCGCATTGAGGAGCCATATGATGACAAAAGTAAACATAAAGATCGGTTCACGAGATCGGCAAATATAACGAGGACCGATCGAGTCATTTAATGCCGTTATCGGCCGATACCGATCTCTGGCCGATCGATCGGAGCATCCCTAGTAGCTATAATCATACTTACATGTTGTGGTTAGGAAACGCATGTTCAAAATAAAGTGAACCATCTTTCATTGTCAAACGTCTAGTAAATACATTTATTTTAACCACTGATTCTTCATATATCTTCATCCTTTGGTAGTAAAAACAACACAGATTGAAAACACAGCGTGATATGATGTTTACACACTAACTAGCTGTGGGCAGGTCATAGTTTTCGTTTCTCCCGCGGGCAAGTCTGTAGGCGGAGATTAGTATCTCGTGTGACGTGGAAGCGTTTGTGTGACGTGGATAAAGTCAGGCAGGAGATTCAATCCATATGACGACGCGTTTCAGCGATTCAGAGTCGACTTTAGAAGCCAACAACTTTATTAATCGTGCACTTTTTAGTTCAACTACTTTGCACATTGTTTACATTGATGGACAGCTACATGACACACTGCAATACAGGTCAGTTTCGATTTTGGATCTGTGTGGCTCTTTAATGTATTGGGGCTCCAATTGGCTGGTTCCTGGTGCAATTATTATTGAAGAGGTCTGCCATGCAGGTTAATGTTAGGATGCCATTAAAATATCAAATGTGAGCACACACCAACCCACACACACAATGCTGTTTTAACCTATGGTTGGGTCAAATATGAACATTTTCTAGGTTAATTTAACCCAAATGCATGGGTTTGTCCATATTTTACCCAAGCATATTGAAGCAATGTCCACATTCACATTTATGCATTTGGCAAAAACTTTTATCCAAAGTGACATGCATGGCTGTATAGTTTTTTATTTTATCAGTATGTGTGTTCCCTGGGTTCGAACGCAATGCTTTACTGAGCTCTGGTAAAAAATATTTGCCAAATGCGTCCCATATAAATGCAATATATTAGCTGTTCCGTTCTTGTTGTGGTTCGCTGAGATAAGACTTGGGGTGATGACATAGACAAAATTGCCAAAAAAAGGCATTCACAAAATCAAACTGAAATAGTCAATGCTGACACACTGAGGATCGTCTATGTTGTATTCGGGTTTCATGAGAGACGCCGCGAGAAGTCCTTTGTCCATTGTCAGCTGGTTAAATAATGGATTTGTATGGCGGTATGTATAATGCCTTAGCCAATGTCCCTTGACAATACCGTTTTGAGGGAGTCTGTAACAATAGGCATATATTTTTCGGAGACTATCTGTTATTTATACGTCACAAGGGCATTTCCCCCACAGAAATGTTTCTTTCTCTTGTTCATGCATTTACGATTTGCTGTAAATCCATAGACAGCAGCTATGGAGCCAATCAGCAAAACCCCTTTCTTTGTCATTTACTTAAACATTTAGTATCTTTTGAAGTATAATGGTTATTCCGTCCCTATTGTGCACTAAGGATTAGCTCAACCTTATGCTCTAGCCTTTAAGAATCTTATAAAGAAAAAGAAATGCTTTTTACTATAGTGAGAGCAGAAAACGGAGAGTTAGCCTGAACCTCAAGTTGTTCTGCTCATTATGGGATGCATCATCACATTAAGGGGCTGTAAATGGCACCATTGCAGTTTGTTGTGATTTGTTTACACAATAACATCTGTAATTGAATGACAGTGATAAATGTGATGAACGACTGAACTGGGGGTAGTGTTAAGCAAGCTGGTCGGGTAAAATGTGTGTCATTGGCCCGCAGAGTGTCCCCTCCGAACAGATTTGCAGAATCTCAAGGGACATCATTATTCTGTCATAAAACAGAAGGCAGGTCAGATTTTTTTCCAGCGATTTCTAAAGACGCCCTCGTGACGCAGAGATGATTTATTCATCTGCAAACAGAAGAAATGGTAGATGGGTTGGCGTACAAAACAATGACTGTCTGGATGGACATTTGTCAAATGTTGGACAATAAAGAGATTGATCGGGCCAAGATGCACATATAAAAGTTCAGTGAATAACACTGACCAATCACAAGTTATTTTACAATGGATGTAACGATAAAATGCAATGCAATGTATTGTTTATTAATATTATTTATTTATGAATGCTTCATGTTACTTACACGTTCAAAGCACATTGAATGTATTAAATCATTTATTGAACATACAGTATTTTATTTCAGCTGATTCAATGCACTTCAAGAACATTTTACATTGCAGCAAACACAAACAACAGCTTTGCATCACCTACTCTTACCAATACGTTTATTTTCAAAATAAAATGCACATACATTAGAATCTTGGCTACAGAACCACCTATTAAATATTTCCACTGTTATTCACCAACAAAAGAAATCACAGTTCATTTAACACAACTTGAACTTATGTGACAGCATGTCTTAATAGCAGGTCATGCCTGGGATAAGTTGGCACAATGAAAGTTAGCTGTTAAACAGCCTATTGAACTGTAAGCTTCTAAGGAAACATTTCATTGGAGTGGTTTTAATAAAAATACACACTTAAAGATGCAGTGTGTAATTTTTAGAAGTATCTCTTGACAGAAATGCAAAATATTATACAAAACGATATGATCAGGGGTGTATAAAGACCATACATAATCAACTGTTATGTTTTTATCACCTTAGAATATGATGTTTTTATCTACATACACAGAGGGTCCCCTTAAACGGAAGTCGGCATTTTGTGCCGCCATGTTTTTACAGAAGCCCTTAATGGACAAACTTTTTTTACTAAGTAGTTTCCGACGATGACATGTTCGTCTGGTGGCGGTTAACGTAGCTTCTCTATGCGTTTCAAAAGCGAGGAGTGAGCAGTGAACTGAACCATTGGTTGCAATGCGCAACCTCACCAGCAAAAATTTACACACTGCACCTTTACAAATAAAGGTGCTACAAAAGGTTTGCACCATTTTTTAGGTATTTGTATTAAAACAATATTAGCAGTTCAATAACAGTTAACTGTTCTTTATAAAACCAAAAATGTTTAATTCTGGCATAAGACACTCAATAAATTCAGACTTTAAGGTTCAACCTGACTTTAAACATGTAAAATAATCTCTAGGACAGACAAATAACTAAAAAGTGATGAATTTGTTTCTCAAGCAGTGAGAATAAATGAAGAACATCAGTAGATGTTTGCTTAAGTCTCTTGTTTGTTTTTCAAAAGATGTTTTTCTAATCTTTCAAAAAAGAATATTTTCACAATTTGTGCGCATATTGACCAAGATATCAAAGTCTCCACTATGTTTTGTGCAACAGAAAGTTCTGTGGATGTTAAAGGTTTTCTATTCAATCATTCACATAGCCAAAATGGTTCCTCTATGACATCATATAGCACCTTTTAAGAGTGTACAGCCCTACAACATACCTTTTTTTCTTGAATAAGACAGCATTTTTATTCAGAAACGTGTTTATCTGTCATTTGAAAAATGTATCTGCAGATTGTAGTTTTTATCATGTGACCATATAAAATGTTATATAATGCTTTATTTAGATTTTTCTTAGTACTACATTTTTTACCATGAAAATAGCCATTAAATAATTGTGATATAACAGGCTTACGAGAAAAAGGAATTCATTAAACTTGAATAAAAAACGTTTCATAAGTCATACAAAATTGAATTGAAACCCATGCGACAACTTACCCCGCAACATGACAGTTTTTTGCACAGTTTAATGTTATATAATTGAACCTTGCCATAATTTGTTAATTTGCTCACCCAAGAGATACAAAATATGATACGATAAGCAATTTTATGAAAGAATGTACAAAAAATATACATTATTGTTTTATTAATGTGCTTAATCATTATAGTTATTTAGTTTTAACTTGAACAAAACAACCATTTTAAAAATCATACTTTTGATTAACAAATTGTAATCAAAATAAATACACACATTTAAAATTAATAAATAGATTTTGATTTTAGTTATTGAGACAGATTCCATGTATGACAACTAACCCCCTGTTCCCAATGTACAAATTCACGCAATAAAATTAAACGCATTATGAACGCACTTCATGCCAGCTCCTGAGGTACAAAGTGGAAATCCTAGACAAATTGGACATCCAAGTTACTCATCACCATATTGAACAATGAAATGACAAAACAAAGGACGACATCCCTGCACAGTTTTCCCACCCCCATGTCCACGGAGCACGGGCTACGCATTAGCATCACTTTCTCCCAAAACATCTGCTCCGTTAGCTTGTGAGGTGGTGAGGCGAGGGGGGGCTGGAAAGCGGCGAGCCACCGCGCGCGCTTTTGTTCAGTTGATCCTCGCGACCGGCGAAGTGCGCGCCGTTTCGAGCTTCTCTCTCCGCGCGAGCGCCGCACGAGACGCAGGCTGAGGAGAAATATCGTCTTTTTTGAGATGGTTTCAACAAAATAACTGAACACTTTCTACGAGATTTTCAGATTTATACATTTTGAATGGTTTACCGCTGTTATCACCACCTGCTCTGAAGGCAAGCGGCGGTTTATCTGAGGCGACGCGGCATTCCTGTGGACTTTTGACACGACGACGCTCTGTACTTCTGAGAAGGTAAACATAAGCGATATGAACGGTTGAATTTCTCGATGTTTAAGCCGTTTTAGTCCATAATGTGGTGTAGGGTGTCTTTTATTTAGGACAGGATAGACACAGAACATTTGCCTAGCGAGTTACCTCCTCAGTGAGGACATTCAACATCTCGGGGGGACAAAACGCGGAGAACGATATTATTAAACGGCTCTTCTAAGTCTATATATCAAGCATGATTTGAATTAACAGTCAGAAAACCTTGATTTTACAAATTATATATTCTTGTACTCCATTTATTCTATACGTTATTTCACTAAAACGCATAATTTTAATCACTGAATTGTATTTCTCATATTATGCTAAGTGCTTTTAAAAGTACAGGTGTGAATAAATGTGACCTTCTTAGATAAGTACATAGCTTTGTTAATGTTATATTTACCTGAATATTGATGTTCTTGACTCTCTTAGTTTTTACCTATATCCCCCTCATCCCCAAGCTGTCACCGCGTGCAGTAACGCATTTATGCAGAGTGGTTAATAGAAGTCCCCAATAAGCTGCCAGACATAAAAAGTGCGATTTTTGGAGAGAAGAGACCCCGTGCATTGTTTTTTGCCCTGTGCAGGGTGTCAGCTGGATGCTGTTTAAAGCTGACAAGAGCTGAGTGCTGTCAGTCTAAAGCCTGGCTGGTGGGAGAGTCAGACATATCTGATTTCTCCTGGCATCTGTCGTGACTGTCTGCGCAGTCTCTATTCAGTCTCAACCTGACAGATCACTCCAGGTGCTTTCGGCATCAGTCTGCAACAAGTGTTGCACAAGAGCTGAAGTGTACGAACAGAGCGATTTGTTAATGTGAATACGTGTGTTATTTGTCAAAGAGCTTCCGAAATAGAAAGCTAGTTGGTCGTGGACTCGTGGGTTAGGTGCTCAGGGGAAATTTCAGGCAGCTGTGTGCTGCAAATTGGTTACTGTGGGGTTCTCCACCATATCTTCATATCTTCTCTGTTTTTCACAGCTTGCATCAATCTTTTTAATGTTGTTCTTTATAAACTGATTTGCCTATAAAAACTAGATGCTCACATACTCTATCAGGGCTCCAGACTAACTTTTTTCACTAGGAGCACAATGGCCCCCAATTGAAAATTTTAGGGGCGCAACCAAAAAATTTAGGGGCACACACCGTAAATCAACATGCTAACCAAATAATCACATTTCCACTGCATTACTAATAAAAACTTTGATGATAGATTCAGAAAGTACAATGTGCTGTTGTAAATTCAGTGTCACATTACAACAAAAAAAGGTCAAATTTACTGGTCGCACATGTGCGACTGGATGTAAAATTCAGTGGCACACTCTCAAATTTTGGTGGCAGTCTGGAGCCCTGTCTATGATTCTGTTCTCCATCATACTGCATTATTCATCTTTTTTTTTTTTGAAGATATTTTTGAACTGAACTTTTCAATGACACTGACACCTTGTCACCTATAGACAACATACTGGTTGCTGTGTCAGGGCAAGCACTCCAAAGCACTGTCTCCAGGTTCAAAGACCTTTCATTCTTACCCCCACACCCGTCCCCAAGTCCCAGCGCTGCCTAACCAAACCAAGCTATCTTTTATGTGCCTCTGTATGTCTCCTGAGGGCATCTATTCATTTTTTCTAAGCTTAAGTCGCCTCCTTTTACAATCGTAAATGGTAGAAGCGCACATCTAAGCACATTGTCTAAGTGAGAAAACGGGTGATTGGCTCAAAGCACGACCTATTTGGTGTTGTGTGACTTTTAGAGGGCACTTGATTGATTCTCGTATTTTAATAATGTGCATTTCCGCTTGGCTACGTCCAGTTTAACACGAACACTTGTACAAGCAGGGATTGTGAGAGGGAGGGACAGGTGGAATCGAAATTGTACTTGAACAGCATCCAAACACCCAAATGCCTTTGTAATTCAGAAGATAATGTCCTTGTCGTAAATTAGTATGCTCAGTGCTTAATGGACCGAGAGTGCTTCTGCGAGGGTGACAAAAATGACTCAAGACATTTGTGCTGGATGCCGGACTGCAGGGGAAGTTTTTGAATAGTCAGGTAGGAATGCCATATGGTTGTGTTTACCATATACGCTCCCTTTGTTAATTACCAATGTTTAATTACCAAATAATTTAGGATCCATTTATGTTAGTGTTTGTACTTGAGTGCTGGTGTGAGTAGATGACAGCAAATGTGCATCTTAATTTATGTGATCCCCAATAATTATAATGGCCCCAGTCTCGCAGGTGCATTAACGCGTGTGTGTGTGCGCACTTGTGATTGACGGCTGACAAGAAAGAGTGGTTCTGTCTAATCCCATGAGCCAGAGGAGATGGTTGGCAGCTGCTGTGTCTACAACAGCCCGCCAATCCGCCTTCACCCAAACACTGAATATTTATCAGAGCCCAGACCTGGAAGATATTATTCAAAATGGGCATTTGCCTCCTTAAACACCATAAATAAATCATCGCACCTGGTCTGTGTTTTGCAGGATTTGAAATTGTACCGTAACGCTACACAACGTCACAAGGGAAATGAGGTTAATTATAATTCCTTAACTCTTAATTCATTTTCAATTTTGAATAGATTCAGTTTTTGGCTCGAAGGCTCGCTCACAAAAAGCACACTACCTTCCTCTTTAAAGATTCATTTAGAAAATGTTTTATCGCTTGCACTGTGGGAGAGGTCCAGAAGGGAAAGGAGCCTGGTAATTATACCAGCAATTTGCACAGTGCTAGTCGGAGCATTTAGGCCTTCAATTTAAGATTCTCTCTCTTTCCTGTTCCCTGGTATTTTTAACTGGGGCTGTATTTCAGCACTGGACAGCTCCCAAGCATAGATCACAGTTTGCTTGGCCGTTGTGCACGCAGCTGCCGGTTGATAATAAATGAACACAACCAACAGCATAGCGCGAAATGATATTTGCTCCAAGCAGTTCACCCTCTCGTGTTTGCATTTAGAAGACAACAAAACTGAGAATAGACTGATGACTGGCAGAAAAATAGCCTTGTGGCTACATTTGGATTTGCAGTTTCATTTCCATCCTCTCAAACGCTTGTAATCTTTTGGATTTTCCTTTCCATGCACTGAGATGTATGGAATTAAGCGTGCAAATATTTACTGTACCAACGTGCTATAAATCAAGAAGGTTTGAAGCGGGGAAACCATTAAATTATGCACTCTGATCCTGCCTTCTCCACATCCTCTACTATATCTCCCCAGAGCGACTTGCTTTTATTAATCCTCTTTTGATTCTCTTTGTCTATGCATTAGAAGCACCTCGGTAATCTTACAACTACTGTCTTCACGCTATGTGAAAAACACAGGGCAACAAAATATAATTAACTTCCCCCATATTCCTGGTTGAAGCATCTCTCTGTTTCCATTGTCAGGGTTCATAAATGTAATCTGTGGCATATCATTTTTTTTGGAGATTAGTTTTCCTTGACAATGAGGTTTTCGTCTTGCCAGATATTTCAATGTATCGTTCATTAACATGGAAATGAGGTTTAGATTGTGCTGTTAGGTTCTTAGCATTACGTAAAATCAGGTTATCAGGAACCGTTCATTTTTTCATTTGTCGATTCCCTTTGCTTGATGAGAAACATGTTGATGCATGTGCATTTCACATTTCATTGCGCAGACAGGTGCTATCAGACATCACATTCAGGGCTCAACACAAATAATTTCTTATTCTGGCCCGATTGGGCCAGTGGTTCAGGTTTTCACTTGCCCTGCCAAAATTTTTACTGGCCCCAATAAAAAAATGTCAGTGTCACATATTTAAAAATAATAATTCAAAAGTCAAATATAGTTTCATACATTCATGTATTTTCACATACTTAATACGTTTTTATACAGGTGTTTTTTTTATTATTTTACAAAGATAAACTGTATTTTAAAATAATATTACTGTATAAGTACAGAGCAATTTAATAAAATAACTAATAAAAGCCGTATATTTACAGGGATTGATCTGAAAAGTAGTTGTATTTCATGTATTTTGAATTTATCTGTTTTTCTACAGTTTTATAACAATTATTAACAGTAATATTCTGTAATTTAATGAATTAGGACTGTAAAAGATTCTCTGTATTTTTACGTTTTTTGTATGTAATTTTGAAAAACTTTTTTTTACGGTAATTTGACAGAATTTCTCTGGCAACTTTGCTGCCAGAGATTTACCGTTTTTTTACGGATTTTTTTTACAGTGCAGACATGTTCCAACGAAAACTGACATGTACCTGCAAACTGACAGCAAACGGCAAAATATTGCATTGTTTCTTTTGTCGTGTTTTACCCATAAATGTCGGCTTTCAAGATGTGAAATCATATACATTGATGAAAATTTTAATGACTAAGCGCAAAGCACTGGCCCAATCGGGCAAGTGACAATAATTTTTACTGGCCCGAACGTCTTTCACGCTTGCCCCGGGCCACCGGGCAGTCCTTTATGTTGAGCCCTGACATTATTCATAGTATGGGTGTTTCGGTACACGTATTTGGACCGAACTGTTTCAGTTCATGACTTTCGGTTTGGTGCAAATGTGTATTTATCAATAACAGTAAGTAAGCTTGTTTTACATGCTAAACATACATCAAATCCAAGTCCTCACACGGACATATTAAGTGGCGGACCGTAAGCTTGTTTAGCAAAGCACTAAATCTGAATGCGTTTTTATGAACCACTGCGCTACTCTTCCATTGCTTTTCTATGTAAACACGCACTAGACTGACGTGTTTGACCACTCCATCTAATTCTCATGTCTTTTTTACAACGTGATCTCGCAAAGTTCTGTGGGATAGTCACGGAATTTTTTGCTCATTTTCCATGGCATTCTCACGGATCTCTGCATTTTTCCGTGGCCCTCTCACAGATTGGTTACTCAACTGCTTTTCCTATTTTCAAACCATTTTCACTTCGGTTTAAGGTTAGATTTGGTGTTTGCGTTAGTATGTCACTTTAACTATTGGTTTATATTATTTTTTCTGATTTACTCTTTTATATTTTCTACAATTTAAACAATTGTCGCCTGACGTTGGGTTTAGAGTTGAGTTTGGGTAAGGATGTCATTTTATGTAAGTCTAACCCTAAACCGAAGTGACAATGGTAAGAAAATAGGACAAAACAGTTGAGTAACCAATCCGTGAGAATGCCACGGAAAACACAGTCCGTGGCAGGGCCACAGAAAAATGCGGAGATCCTTGAGAATGCCATGGAAAAATTAGCAAAAAATTCCGTGACTATCCCACGGAAATTTGTGAGATCAGCATCTCGCACACGAGTGTCGAGTTTTACACTGCTGTGTCAACTTTTGCAGGCAGTGCAGCTCATCAATGTCAGGTCCAGAACAGTGGACCAATCAGGAAACCCTGGAGGCGGGACAAGCGTTGCAACGTTTTGTTAACAGTAGCAAGTTGACATGGGAATTTCCGTTATTCCCTCATGTTTAATTTTATTTTGTTCTATTTATTTTTTTTAAACCAAGCAAGTGTTGTTTTTAAAAATCTATTTAAATGATGTATGTTTCTTATGTTTCTTCCCCCTAATTGTAGCAATACTGAACCGAACCCTGACTTAAAAACCAAGGTACGCACTGAACCGTAAATTTTGTTTTATTTATACAGTGCATGAGTTAGTTCTCAAGTTTCACTACTAGAAAGTTTATCCTATATACTCACCCCTCCCTTAGGCAGTTTTTTGTACTAAGGCTTGGCTGAGCTGTATGCCAGCTGAGTGAGACTTGACAGGCAAGGAGCTTATGCCAACTCCTCTCCTGTTCTCACAGAACTTGATCACAGCTGGGATCCATTGTTCAAGGATCACTTCTTTCCTAGGCAACCCTGCCAGACTGAAAAGCACACCATTGATTGAACGTCTCTCAATTCGCCCAGTGCATCCTGGGTCGAAAGCCCCCCAGAAGACTGTCTTCACAGGCTTTAATGAGATTTTCAGTGCCACACATGAGTGGTTTAGCACACAGGAATAAATTGTGGTTCCCTTTTATAAAATCAGCGCGAGAGTTATTAGTTCCTTTACTAAGTCAATGTTTGAAACAATGGCGCAAGTTTTTTGTGTGGTGTGATTTATGTGAGAACACAAACGCTTGTGTTGTTTTGATGAAGAGCTGTGTGTTTTTCTGTGCAGATGTCATATTATTATAGATGAAGTGAAGCTTGTGCTTTGGAAATGTAATTTCCTAGGGAAATATTGCAATGCTCTTAGTAATGCACAAACAGGCGGCTTAACTTGCGGTGATAGAGCCTTAAGTTATCAACAGATCTGCATTCTGTTTAACATCTCATGCAGTACTTCCATTTTTATATACAAACATACAAATTGTTAAAGAAGAGGTGTGTGAACGTCTAAATCAAAATGGTCAGATCGGTCCCTACTAGATCTGTTTTCAATTCTTGAATTCAATTATTGTTAAAAATATAAATGCTCACTATCACAATCATAATCCACCATCAAAAGTGAATTTCTCACCTTGCAGAAGCCTGTTTTTTAAGAATGGGCACTCCATTAAAATCTTTTCGCTCATTAAACAATTCTCTCATTAGCAAACCCTAATGTGCCCTTAAATCTAGTCCCCTACGTTTGCATTAAAATGCAAAATATCAGACAAATCAGGTCTGCTTGGTGGGCTCACTGCCATCACTCCACCTCCTTGTAATTAAGAAGCCCATAAATTTGTCTCTGTCTAAGTTTTTTAATTATCTAGAGCCAATGCCCCAAACTTTTTGACTTTTCTTGTAGCATCCATGCCAAGTGTGCTTGTCTGTAAGGCAAGATGAATGCATGTTGACTGTTGAGACCTTATTTGGTAGATTTAGAATCTCATTTTACTTTTAAAGGTAAACTCTATTTTTTCATATATTAATGGATTACTTATATGTTCTTTATTAAATATCATAAAGCATCGATGTGAATTATACAAATTTATGACTGATGATGACAATGGAATTAGCAATGCATATGCCAGTGCAACTGTTTTTAGTTTTTTGCTGAGGTTGCTCTTAAGCTGGAAGAAATCAGATCCAAGACCAACAGTTATTGTTTCTTTGTTCCTTGCTCCTGATTCCTGCACTTAGCTCTCATTGCATTTGGATCACAGAAATAGAAATGACGTACATTTTAAAAGCAACAAAAAGAGCCTTTATTTATTTTATTTTATCAACAAAAATACCAGCATACATTCTGTAGTTTCTACTCTTTGATTTAATGCGGTTATCTGTGCCATTGCTTCATCCTCAGTGACCTTCATTATTCAGACAGGAAGACATTAAAAACGGGCAGACCTTTTTATGTCTTCCCCTTCCTGAGATACAAAACAAAGGACACTGATAGAGATAATTAGGGCTGGTGGTTAATAAAAGCATTTCAGTCGGTCAGATACTGTAATAAAGGTAGGCTCATGTAGAAAACCACAATCCAACCAATCAGAATATTATTTATTCACATATTTTGTTCCAAGCGAGCTACCTTAAAATGAAGAGCTCAGCAAATGCTGCTAAACGCCATCTTCATCAAAGATAAGATGATGATATTTACTGACTGCATTCGGCATGTATAATACAGTGCGTTCGTCAAATTATTTTGCTTTAAATCCGCTTAGTCCCGGCCTCAGGCAATTCAGAAATACTGGTTTATTGGCTGAATCTATTAAAAGTAAAAAATTGGATAAAAAATGCTAATTTACAAGAAGAAATGTCAGGCGCACTTATGCTGTTTACATACCAAACGTGAAGCATCGTGTTGCTTGCTCTAGATTACTCACTGGATTTAACTTTGTGTGATGAAAATGTTCTGCTCGAGTTGAATATTTTTAACTTCCATCGGCGCCGTGTCAGTGCCATTGCTCCTGGGCAGAAGTTGAACATTTCTCACCCTTAAAGTGCCAACGCGTGCGTCAGCCAATCAGATCACCTTATGCAAATAACCTAGTGCAGAGCCATCAAATTATGTTTATGGAAGACCAGAGCGTGTGTTGCGGACACTGTGATTGGCTGTTGGCCACGCTTCGGACCAGCCTTCCGTCAAGCGTTAATGCTTTTGTCCCATGTGAATGTACAGATAGGCAGCATATAACCATTATAAAACCCCATAAGTTTGAACAACACACTATATTTTGATTGGCAATTGATTTCAGTAGCATTTGATGTTGCAAACTTTTGATTCTCTAAATAACCAATAATAACAAACAGAAAAACACTTTAAAATTAGGTAAAACAATCAATTTATAATGAAGCAGGTTTTTCTTAAAGGTGCAGTGTGTAAATTTTAGCAGCATCTAGTGGTGAGGTTGCGAATTGCAACCAACGGCTCAGTCCACTGCTCACCCCTCGCTTTTAAAACGCATAGAGAAGCTACGTTAGCTGCCACCGGAAAAACATGTAATCGTCGGAGACAATGTAGTAAAAAAGTTTGTCCGTTAAGGGTTTCTGTAGAAACATGCCGTCACAAAATGGCGACTTCCACGTAAGAGGACCCTCTGTGCATGTAGATAAAAACGTCTCATTCTAAGGTAATAAAAACATAACGGTTCATTATTAAAAGGTCTTTATACACCCCTGATAATATAGTTTTGTATATTATTTTGCATTTCTGTCAAGAGATCCTTCTAAAAATTACACACTGCACCTTTCTCAGTATTAAATTCCGTATTTCCCAGTATTTAATGCGGCTGGTACGCAATGGCGGGCTAGTGACTTCTCTTCCTCGGGGCGCAAATCAAAATGTGTTCGGAGTGTCGTGTGTTGCTCGTGCTTTCAAAATATGTATTTGTTGCATAATGTGAACCATGTGCATCACGTGTTTTGTCAAAATAAGTGCTTGCTGCACATGCATCACAACCATTTATGATAAAATAGATGCTCACGTTCACAAAATACTCGCAAGACACTGCCTTAACAGTAAACTCTGATTACGCATGATAATAAGCGAGTATCTGGCAAACATGAGCGTCTCTTTTATCATTTTTATCATCCTGATGCGGCACATATTTTGAAATGACGAACCACGCACATGATGGACTACATACATGTTGTGATGAGATTTGCATTGTGCGCCCTCGAAAAAGAAGTCATTGGCCGCCACTGTGGTCCGATTTGCTTCTGATGTTGGGGTTAGGGGTGGGGTTTCATTATAATTTTTATTTTATGATAATCACACGAACGCCAACTGTAAAATACGTACGAATTCCTGTGAGATCCCGGATTTCAGCCGCCTGAAAATGTTGTCTTTTGTAGACTCCTTAAGTTTTGGAAAGGAGCAACTAAGTAGGACTTGGCTCTGTACACAAAAATTGAAAATTTTAATTGTATTCACAGTTTTGTTTCGATTGCTCCTTAATTAGTGTTTACACCATGCCCAAGTTAATTTGTAAGCACTGGCATCCTTCGGGCTTTCTGGACTGCTGGTTTCCTCAGTGTTCAAGTATCCTCCTTCTACAATTGAAGAATGTTTGCAATTGACGCTACGTTATTTCTCCTTTGTTGTTTGTTGATGCGTGAGAATTATTATGAACATCTTCAATTCAGCCAAGACACAAATTCATATCCTTCTGGTGCTCAGTAGGTCACGATGAGAAGGTCAAAACTTTGCTTTGGGAAGCTGCTTCGGGGAGTTTAGTGTCTGAAATGCAATCAAGCCGCTTGATTACGCTGGCATTCATCATCACCGCACAGAGTTACTGTCCTCATTCTCATCTTGCAATCAAACACAATGTTTCTTCATGGGTACCGCACATTCATAAATGGACGATCTGAGACCGCTGGAATGACTTCAGCGGCTTTTGTTAATTAGCAATGCTGTAAGGAACAATCAGGACTAATGATGATGCTAACAGGAAGTACTCCAGATTTAGCCATGCTGCTTTTAGCATTCTTGTGGATGAAATGTTTGGCCATTGACACATTCCTTTAACACACAGTGCTGGCAGTCTTTCCCTCTGGTCCTCAGAGGCAGTGAAGTCTTTGTATTGGTGGCTGGGTGAATTATGTGTTTGCTTTCCTTTGGTCATGCAGTTATATTAAAAGGTCAAAGCTGAATGGCGTTCCTTAGGGCCCTTGTGTTTGGTGATGTTATACGCATCTCTGCGCTCTTTTGCCAATGGTTTATTCCTGTTATTGCAGTGAATTGCATGGCCGTTTAAATGAAAGTGTCACTGCTAAATTCAGCTATGTTAACTTCGGTCATAATAAGCCATTTCATAAGGCTGTTGTCAGACCTGGTTTTTCTTTCAAGCTAGGTTTACTTACCTCCCCCACTGTGTTTATAACCAAAACCAGTGTCCCTTTATTACCCCATGCGTTCCTCCTTATTTTTCCTACCTCATTCCTTCACAGCCAAAGCTTATAGGTGCTACTTCTCTCATTTAATTAGCCTGCAGGGAGGAGTGCTGTCGTCTCTCCTTTGAGCGGGATTATGTATCACTGTGTTGGGAGTGAAGCTGTTCTCCCTTCATTAATTATACACAGCATATCCAACAAACTGTCCAGTTGCTCGGCCAATAAATAAATAAAGGACCCGTTATGGGATAATAAAGTTGACATGAAACCCAACTGCTCACAGTGGTCAGACTCAGCCTTTTAAAGTTTTAGAACACTGAGCTGCACAGAGCGACTTTAAGCTGTGTGGGGTTATACTGCTTTCTGGCAAAACTTAGTACAGTACACTCAGTACAGTGCTTTTTAAAGGTCTTGATCCTTTAAATCTAATGTAAACCTAATGTATGAGTTGAAAATATTTAAGATTCTGCTCTCTTTCTAGGTCAGTAATCAAATGAACAAATTTGTGATATTGATCGTGTTAACTGTTTTGCATGAAAGGTCAGATTTCCTGGCTTGCATTGACGTTCACAGGAGGCTGTTCGTAACTCTCAAGTGATGCTAGAATGACATGGATCATCAGGTTTTGCGAAAACACGTAAAGCAAACGCTTCAAAAGTGTAAAATTTATGTAAATGTACTATTTAAATTTTGTAATGCTTAATAATATAATAAGAAAAATGTTGAATAGCATTACCTTCAATGGTGGTCTCTGACTTTTGAACAGCACTGTGAGCATTTATATTCTCATAAAAATGTGCATTCATTGTCCTACTAGTCTGGAAGTATAAATTGCATATGCATGCACCATAGCATACGGAACATTATAATATCGTATAATGACACCTGCTGTTTATTCTTTCTTTTTGAGGTAAATATGCTTTTGGCAATGGTTATTTGCATCTGTAATTATGTACCGTGCACCCACTCCTCTGAAGTGTCACAGTTGGGAGGACCGTAGAAGCGAACATTAGCAGGAATTCTTCGAGAACATTTTCAAGCATCAATAAAGATCCAGGCGCTCCCAGAAGGGGCTGGAACAGTTGGCGTATCTGACAGGATGACATTCATCAGACCTGTTAGTGCTGGATTGTTTCAGGTTCCTCAAGAAAGAGAGAGGAAACGCAAGGGGTCTCCCTAGGCGATCTGCGCGAGGGGCTTGGCATGAAAGCGGGACTTTAGCAGCGAGAGATGATTAACACAGATCTCGGCAAAGCGAGCGCTCGGAGAGTTCTCACGCAGCTAGAGTTGGCAGAGGGGAAAGTCAGGGACCATGTGACATTATGTCTTGAAGGTCACTGATGCATTCGAAGTTTAATAAAAATGAAACAGAATGTGATTGGTGGATATTGAATCTTGTAATACACTAGGGTGTTACAGTGTTTATGGGTTGTATGTTTTGTTATGTCAACGCTCCTACAAGTATCTAAAAAGACTTTGCAGCAGTGTACTGTAAACTGTGAAAAGAGCTATATAAATAATACTTGAATTAAATGTCTGCTAAACGTGTGTTAAATTATGCAGAATGTGAATGTGTGCTAAACAAAGTCAATATAATTCAGCTCCAGTTATTTTAGATTATATTTAAGGTATTGAAATATTGAAAATGTTTGTTTGCTATGCATTCACTTTAATGCATATCACCTGCACAAGCTTGAACGCATATGCCATTCTGCTGTCTCTGAACACATGGTGACTATAACCAAAGCTGACCTGGAAGATGGAAAGTGTAATTATACAGTATAGGAATATTTCATTGTTCAGTCTTGCATGGAGTGGTGGCTCCTCTGTTCATTGACTGTTGATTGGTAGCTCACTGTATCAGCTGTCATCCTATCTTCTCAAACTTTGCTATGTTTGGAAAAATTGAGTGGGTTGGAGGAAAGGTGTTGTTAGCAGTGGCCGGTTTGACTGGTGGATGTCTGAGAGAAACCTTCATGGTGTTGCCATTCATCATCCTTCTGCACTACTATCAGATGGATGCCAGAAGGAGAGAGACAGAAAATATAGAGACAGATAGGTAGAGACTTTGTCTCGGTGACTAGCACATTGGAATGGAGCCCAGAGTTTCCAGAGTGAATTGCCTTTCCTTTGTTTTTACCCAAAATACAAAGCTAATGAAGATGAGAAAGACAAAAGGACACAAAGAAGATGAGAAAGACAATAAAGACATAATGCATAGCTGGATTATTGACCATTAGTATCAACTCTGATCCACATTGTAACAGTCTTGGAAAGATTAAAGGGACATTCTACTTTTTTTTGAAAATATGCTAATTTTCCAGCTCCCCTAGAGTTAAAGGTGCAGTGTGTAATTTTTAGAAGGATCTCTTGACAGAAATGCAAAATAATATACAAAACTATATTATCAGGGGTGTATAAAGACCTTTTTATAATTAACCGTTATGTTTTTATTACCTTAGAATGAAACGTTTTTATCTACATACACAGAGGGTCCCCTTACGTGGAAGTCGCCATTTTGTTCCACCATGTTTCTACAGAAGCTCTTAACGGACAAAGTTTTTTACTAAGGTGTCTCTGACGATGACATGTTTTTCCAGTGGTGGCTACCATAGCTTCTCTATGCGTTTCAAACGCGTGGGGTGAGCAGAGGACTGAGCGATTGGTTGCAGTTCGCAACCTCACCACTAGATGCTGCTAAAATTTACACACTGCACCTTTAAACATTTGATTCTTACCGTGTTGGAATCCATTTAGCTGATCTCCGGGTCTGGCGCTAGCACTTTTAGCATAGCGTAGCACAATCCATTGAATCTGATTAGTCTATTAGCATTACGCTAAAAAATAACCAAAGAGTTTCAATATTTTTCCTATTTAAAACTTGACTCTGTAGTTACATCGTGTACTAAACTAAGACCGATAGAAAATGTAAAAGTTGTGATTTTCTAGGCAGATATACTCTCATTCTGGCGTAATAATCAAGGACTTTGCTGATGTAACATGGCTGCAGCAGGCGTAGTGATATTACACACTGCCTAAAAATAGTCCCCTTGGTTACTTTCAAGGGAAGGGGACTATTTTCGAGCACTGCGTAATATCACTACACCTGCTGCAGCCATGTTACATCAGCAAATTCCTTGATTATTACGCCAGAATGAGAGTATATCTGCCTAGAAAATCACATAATTTTCTGTAAATCTTAGTACACAATGTAAATCGAAACTCTTTGGTTATTTTTTACAGCGATGCTAATGGTCTCATTAAATTCACTGGATTGTGCTAAGCTATGCTAAAAGTGCTAGCGCCAGACCCGAAGATCAGCTGAATGGATTCCAAAATGGTACGAATCAAATGTTTAACTCTAGGGGTGCTGGAAAATGTGGATATTTTCAAAAAAAAGTGGAATGTGCCTTTAAATACTTATTTTTAGAAAGCTCATAACCCTATAAAGTTATTTCCATCTATGACACTTACAATTGATGACACAGGTAATCCAGATGTCATATCAAACCCTACAAGGTAGTGATAGAGTTGCATAGACACAATAATATCCAGCAAATCATCGCTTATTTAGGGTTTCATAATACAAGAAATTTAAGGTTGTAATGTAATTCTCCACTGCAGTGGCTAAAAGAGATTAATTAAACACAGAATAGGATTAAAGGCTATTACCTCCAGTCCCACATGCTTGGGGATCAGGCAGCAGCATTATGAATGAGAACATCTGCCCTACCCTTCCACTCCCATCAATAACACTGTCTCTTTGATCAATGCGCGCATGTGCCGTGTGGGCTGTGCCGTTTGCTTTGTATCACATTAATGAGGCCAGACCAGCAAACCCGCTGTTCACAGTTCAGCCAGATACCTGTCAGCATGATATCAGGGTAAAGTGACAAATGACCAAACGGCAGCAGCGTATTCACTGATAACATTAAATCACCTACTGTATAAAAAATGTCCAATATGTTCCTATGCTCTGATTTTGTCTGCAGTTTGTTCAGGGTGAATGCTGTATTTTTTTAGCTAAAATAGTAAGTACACAGTTCTTGCCTTATTACAGAGTGCATAAGATATTCATTTTAGGGATGCACCTTTATATTGGTCTATAATCGGTAACAGCAGATAAAACCATTCACTTAGAGTCAAATTAAAAACTTTATGGTCATCTGTTAGATATCTGTCCTGTGTTATAAAGTAAAGAGACACTTTAAAGTAATAGAGAAAGATCTGTTAAATATATATTCCAATACAAAATTTTAAAGGGGAACACAGCGCATTGAATTATTCCCACCTCAAATAAAACAGACTCTGCACATTGTTAAAAAGATTTAGTTGTCTAAATAAGGTAATATCACATCATTTAGATTCATGGAGAAACCACACTTTGTCAAGTTTAATGTGGAGCAGCTGTTTTTATGTCTGCAAATTCGTTCATTATCATTTTTGTCGCGAGCAGCTGAGACAATGCCCTTGAGATGCAGTTGAAGGGAATTTTGTTACCACTTTGTTGCCCTCTTTGTTGTTTAACTGTGTTTGTCAAACACTTTCTCTTTGTCTGTCTGACACTCCCCCCTCTCTCTCTCTTTCTCTATGTTCTTCCCCCATCTTTAAGTAGCAATAGCACTCCAGATCAAATTCTAAAAATACATTAAGTAGGAATTTTATACATCTGTTTTGCAAGATAAGTCATACAGTCATTTAGCTAAATTCAGGTAAAATGTATATACTGGGACTCTTTGATAAAATATATTAGTTATCAATTTTAGCCTCAAATAGGCTTTATGCCCAGCTGCACTACTTCCTGAACTTCAGCCAGCTCCTTGTTTCCTGTCTGCCATTATTGGACAAACTGATTAATCCAGGTGTGCCTGACCTCAGTAGTCACAAACAAACTGATTAATCCAGGTGTGTCTGATTATTGTTCTTGTGACTACTGAGGTCAGGCACACCTGGATTAATCAGTTTGTCCAGTAATGGCAGACAGGAAACAAGGAGCTGGCTAAAGTTCAGGAAGTAGTGCAGCTGGGCATAAAGCCTATTGGTATTTGTAAACCATGATTATTTCAAATCCAGAACTTGTTTCCAATCAAGAATAGGGTTTTAAAGGGGGCAAAGTTTCCGGTCATTTTGAAAAGAATATTTCAAATTGGAAACTTAGCAGGAATTTATGGAAATTATTTGGAAATTTATACAAACATAAATAAACATTCATGCAATTTTGAAGAATCCTGATACTTACAGTATGCTCATCAACCCATGTATTTATTTGATCAAAAATCCTTCAGAAATGTCTCTAATATTTATGATTTCTAAAGGATTTTTGATCAAATAAATACAGGTTTAATGAGTTTAAGAGACTTCTTTCAAAAACACAAAAATAGTACTGTGTCCAAACGTTTGGGTGGTACAGTAATTCTGTATTATAGCAGAAAACTGGCTAGCAGAATGTAGAAGAAAGAGCATCACAGCTTGAGCTAGCTACATGATAGCTAGCCTCATACATTTTCAATGAAATAGTGCTAACTTACATTTACATATCTGATTTACTGGTGTCAAGAAATGATATGCGCTTGTTATGGAAGAATGCAAGTACATGCAGGGGGTGTGGCCTCAGTGGCCCTTCAGTAAGCTGTGTGCCTGTGACTGAGAAATGATCTGGGTTGAAATTCAACTAAAATTGCATTAAATCATGTTGTTTTAAATAAAATTATGCTGAACGATTTTTTTAAACTACATTTAAGCTCCCTTTTACAGGCAACTCTACATTTTTTTAAAATTCACGTTAATTCCCATATATTCCTAGCCTGGGAAAACCCAGACAACTTTGGGCAAATTTAGATTTGCTCTGCAAGTAGTTTGGCAAAGAGGCCATTCAAGCCCATTTCTAATGCAGAGAAATCGTGGCACCAATCAGAAATGTTGTGGCGGGCTTTACACGATGACGACAGCGCAGTGACGGTGAAGCAGATTTTGTATATTACAAACAAAGATGGATGCCGCCGTGGAACATCACTCATTCAAATCAGCTATCGCGTCTGTTTTAAGCGATTTAAACTTTTCCTTTATGGTAAAACCCTAGCAAAGAACAACACTTGAAGCCTTTATATGTTATCGCTGTCTTACCGACTGGATCCGGCAAAAGTCTGATACAGCTCTGCATACGTCATCTCCTTCATCTCTGTAATTGGTTTTAGGTCTATCCAATTGGACACAGAGGCATTTGAGAGACGTCCGTTGGTGACGCCTCTTTGGAAATGATTTGCATATGAAGCTTTGCCAGACCATAACTCAGTTACTACTGAGAATGGTCTGGTTTTAACCAGGCTAATATATTCCCGTTCATTCTCATATATTTCCGTTAATTCCCATGGAAAGTTTCCAGCCTTGAAAATTTCTGTAACTTTGCAACTCTATTAAGAAATCCTAAGGATGTTTTCAGACCTGAGCCTTTGTTTTGGAACCTGGTGTGTTTCCTATTTTGATTCGGTTCATTTAGGCATATGTGAACACGACAGTCGCGCTCGGATCTACTCCAAAACAACCGCCTGAAGGTGGTCTCGGTCCAACTGCAAACAAACTCTAGAGCAGTTCGCTAAAAGTGTGAAAGCAATCCTACCCAACGGACCATTAAACAGGCTTAATGAATCTTATTGATTTATTAACCTTATTGATTCATTAACCATGAACATATCTGGTAGCTTTTTTTGGTGACAAATTCTGATGAGCACATGAATGCCATTTAAAACCAAAGCGCACCTGTTCCTTATTAAATGTTTTTTAATTGCTCTTCTCCACAATAGGTACATAGTAAGAATGTTGTCCCGCCTAAGTTTTGATTCCTGCTCAAAATAATGAAGTAACATCCTGATGGACAACTTTGAGCGAAATCACAGAAAATCCAATTAAAGAAGAGTTTACTCGCACGTGACTGACTTGTATTAATAAAGTTTGGTCAGTTTGGTAATATTACCTTGTAAATACGAACCAAACCGAGATGACATTTCAACATTGTAATGCTTTACCCCCGGTTTCGGAACAAAGCAATCGATCTACACCCTAAGATTGAGTACTTTTTAATTGATCATGTGATCTCACCACGGCATCCCCCCGTCTTTCTTTTCTCTCTCCTTCAGCCCTGAATACCCTCCCATTTTTAGCAGACAGTGGTTGTTAAATACACAAGACTTTAATTCTTGTCTTTTTATTTTTTGGCCCCTTTTTAATAGCTGTTTATTTCCAATTACTTGTCATGGGAGTAATTTGGGGGAGGAGCTCTTAGTGAAGTTGTAGCACAGAAGGCTTGGGCAAAGAAGCGTTGGGTAAATTGTGCTCTCGGGAACAAAAGCCAGCAGCCAAGGTTTTCGTAACAAAGCCAGAAATAGTGCCCTGATTTTCTAGTGGCTTACTTATATGAGAGGTCTGTAAGAGGACAAGTTGAGTCTAGCTTTATGTGTCCTATTATGTAATTGAATACAAAATATTTTAATCATGCCACTTTTGTATTTCGTATTAGTGTTTGCAAAAGTAATCACTATTGCTGTTGCTCTTGCTTTTGAGATTTGTTTAAATCTCTAACCTGAAGTATTAACAAATGTGAATATTTGTAACCATTTGTGTTAAAGCAATAAATGATACCTCAAACACGTGGCATGCTGAGTTAAAGCTGGCAGTAACTTTTCCAAAGTAATCTGGTTTTGATTTTTATTACGATTTTTTTCAAGAATACACTGCAAAAAAGATGCAAATTTTGCATGGGAAACACCACACACAATTTGTTTCAGCAATGTAAAACAAGTTGAGATTACTACACAACTCTTTATGATTTATAATGTTTATGGTGTTTATGATGATGCACTTAGACATAAAAAACCTAATTCTCTTCCAGTTCAAAGCAAATTAAAAAATTACATTGTTTTGGATTGCTAACACGGCATTATTATGACAGCATTTTCTTATGGCAGAGTGCAATGCATTCTAGAAAATTAGAAAGTGTTGCTTTATTCGGCCACTTATTAGGTTTAACATCAAACCACTTGAGATGAGTAAATAAAAAGCTGCAAATGGAGCTTGCGTCTATTGCTTTCTTTCGTTGTTCCTGAATCAATAAAGCATCAGGGACCATTATGTCTGACTCAGACAAAGGAATATCGGTGTGACCCTTAGACTTTGAATGATTTCTTCTCATTTCTCTTATGCTGTTTCGGTCTTTGTATATATTTAAATTCATCTTTATAAAGTTTTTCTCTCCTTCCTCTTTCTTGTCCTTTAACATTAACACCTCTGTTGAGCATCTGCAGTTTTATATCTCATTAAGCGCTTTAAGTGTGAATATATTTTAATGAGCATACAGCCCTGATATCTGTTTACAATAGATATATTTATGTGTTATTTTTATTATTTCCACTGTGTACAGCTCATTTAGTTGTTTTTATAATTAGCTAAAGCTAATATGAAGGCGAAAACTACTTTAGTTAAATTAAAATATCAAAAATTATAACTATTTGTGGAGTATAAATATATAACATAAATGCAAGCCAAATAAAATTAAAAGATAAAATTAGTCAATTAATGCCTAATAGTATTACTAATTAAGTGCAAAGGAGTGTTTGACTAACACACAAAACACAATTATTTGCTTTTTGTACAGTAAAGTGATGTTAAAACTGTTATAAGCATATGTTTATTTAATTATTACAATTAATTTGAGCTCTTAATTCAGGGAACTACACTAACCTTTTCCACTGGTGGCACTTGCGCTACCAACTTTTTCAGTTACTGGCGCAAAATATGATTTGGTCGCACATATTTTTTTCAAGTTATATTAAGGCGCTCTGGTTAATAATGAACAATAATGAAACTGTATTGCATACAGATATGCTTTTTATTTTACTTGCCATCTTTTAAACCACATGCCGCCTTGTTTTCTTAAACGTTGCAGTCAGTGTTTCCCAAAGATCTGAAATTTACTTGGTGGTGGTAACCGGTAAAAAGGGCAATCATTACCCACTGACAAATAGTGGTCTACTATACATGTGACGAACTAATAATGTGTGACACAACACAATACTTTGATTTATTGAAAATTAATATTAATTTCACATTATATTTCATTAATCTACACACTCCAAACTTTGTTTGCCATTAACACAGCTCAACGAAAACACTTACTGTTTTTGCACTGATATATGAAGCAATTAGACCCCTTTTATCAAACTCAATATAATACAATACTTTGTATAGTATATTAATAGATAGTGCAGGTCTATAGATTATAAATGTGACTGATGTTATGACTGATGTTATAATGGTAATAATTTCTATTAAATAGGCACTTTTACTGCTTCTGCTCTATCTTTCTATTTCTCTCTTGCCGATTTAAAAAGCTTAATCCACTTATTATTTCAATAATATTATTCCACTTATTTTATTTTCAAATCTACTTGCTGTCCCGGTGACAAACTTTACATTGCTTTGCTCGTTTAGTGCAATGGGCTTGACATTAGCACTGCTTTTTTGCTACAATTTGTGCAAACTTAATATGGATATGGTTTAGAAAATATATGGTTTATTAATAATAAGATTATTAAAAACATGTGAGAAAGAAAACGCAGCTCGTGGTCGTAACAAGAACCATCGCCATAGAAACCGAAGGCACGCTAAACTGCACTCGAGCTTTAGCGCGGTAGCGCTCATGGCCGTTTTCCGATCGACTCGGGTTATAAACTCAATATTAATCAGACTTGGGACCCAAAGTAATTAAACTAGGACCTAACCGGACCCGACAGATCATTTAAAATATAAACCCGGAACCATACGGGTCCCGCGTCCTCAGTGAAGAAAGACCTCTGCTCAAGTTCAGAAACATGGAAGACACTGCGCTTGCGTCGCGTCGCACCCAATTCATTGAGAAACAGCTGAGCACGCAAACGCACACTGATGGGGAGAGACACGACGTGCTTTTTTACGCAAAATGAAGCCAACGTGTTGATGGCTCAGAGCACGTTATAAAACGTATTCTTAACATCCACATTTATGTTTTAATAAATGCTCATAGTAACATAGCATATTGTCTAAAACATTAGGTAGCACATTTGCGACCCATTAAAAATTAGGGTCGCAACGGCAGTTCAAAAGGTCGCACATGCGACCATTTTGGTCGCAGTGTAGCTCCCTGTAATTGAACAATCAAACACAATCGTGCTAAAAAGCACTAAAAGTGGTTCAATGCATGGCTCGTAACCATAGGGGAATCACTTGAGTGCTATAGAACCATATTGTAAAATGTACACATGTTTTATATCAGTGGTTCTCAAACTGGGGGCCGCGAGATGGTGCCAGGGGGGCCCCCAGTTTTATAAAATACATTAATTTATCATGAATTCTGTGTAATTAAACCTAAAAAAATAAGGCTACTGACCTACAGCACTACTTTGTATAATTTAATGTTTATAATTTAATTAAAATGTTAAGTTTTAGAACTGTTTTTTGTCATAAATTTTCTTTGGGGGGGGGCCGCGAAGGAATGCACCGTACACAAGGGGGGCGCACACTTTAAAAAAAAAAGAAAAACATAAGAAAGACATGTCAGTCATTTTTAAATGTACATTTTAGCGGTTACCTTGGCAGGTGTGGGGAAAGTTACTTTTAAAAGTAATGCATTACAATATTAAGTTACTCCCCAAAAAAGTAACTAATTGCGTTACTTAGTTACTTTTCATGGAAAGTAATGCTTGCGTTACTTTAAAGTTACTTTCGCATAACTTTTTCTTACTTGGCTGAGGCTTGATCTCTACCAGGCCTTTGCAGGTGTTTTTTATGATCGCAAAAATGTCAAACTCTGGCCTGCCATCTCCGTTTCTGACTCAAACTGTTCCCGCTCAGGCGCACCGAGTGCGTAATTCTACGTTAATATGTTCAGTTTAATTCAGTACATTGTTTTATTTTTTATATTAAATTGAATTAATTAAACTGAAAAGTAACTCGCATTTTAAAAAAGTAACTCAAATATTATTGTGTACATTTATAAAGTAATGCGTTACTTTACTCGTTACTTCAGAAAAGTAATATTATTACGTAATGCACGTTACTTGTAATGCGTTACCCCCAACACTGACCTTCGTGTCGTTGTCAGATAACAAAGTGAAACAAATAGAGCAGCTTGCCAAAATGTTGCCAGACCAGCGGGATTTCTTTCTGACTGCTGCGGACTGCACACACGTCGGTGCCATTTACATTCGAGTCCAGTCGGATAAAAAAAATTGCCAATGGTTCAGTTCGGACTCGGGCCTAATTTTCTCGGGTTTGTTTCGGATCAGGTCTTTCTTTAAAAAAACATATATGCACAATGGGTTCGGATATTAAGTGATTCGTGTCATTTCGGGTCAGGTACATTTCTTTGGACCCGAGAAGACCTCTAGTGAATACCTGAAACTAAAGTTACTCCCTCATAGTAAAATCACATACTGTCTAGACTCTTGAATGTCTTTTTATTTAAGATTTTGGCAATCTCTTATTCTTGTCTCTTAGCCCATCCTCCCTTTCTCCGCCTCCCTTGCTCTCTGTTTGTCGATTTCTAGCGTGATTTTCGTTGTATTCCATCATGTCCAGCTGACTACCCTTTCTTCCCCCTAAATCCATCACTTTATTTTTGTTGGTTTGTTTGCCTTTTCCCTGGCAGTCTTTTTTGTCCCCAGTGCAATCTCTGAGAAAATTCAATCTAAGCTATACAATCGCATGTCACAGTATTGTGCGATAAGCATATATAATGCTTCATTTTATATTATGGGATGTCAGCATACCTTCAAAATAAAATACAGTTATACATTTGTTTTCTGCCTGAATTTTCAGCTTTTTTGATGTCAAATGTGCATTTTTTACAGGTTTTCAGATGTGGATGAAATTCTGTGCGTATTGTAAAACCATTTTAAACCTGTCATGCAATGCAGCTGGCAAGCATAGACGGCAGGAAAGTCACATATGTGACTCTTTGCAGTGGATTATCACTTTCTTAGTATGCCATTGTGTGTGGGAATGTGATTCAGGATGGTTGGACTCGGTCCCACCCCATCTGTCAAAATGTGTGTGGTGTTGAAGCTACAGAGCAATCCCTTTGTGTCTGGGATAGGTCGATGTGTCTAGCACTAACAACAGGTCTTGTGATTATAAACGTGTGCTTGCATATGTGTGAAAACACAGCAATTGTTGTCCTACCATATGTTTGAGAGTGAATTGTTGAGGTTTGACTGGCTCAGTCATGTTTTCATAAAGGGATTCGGAGAAGTGGAGCAGGACCGAGTAGCTAAAAGCTGTTTTGACACCTGTTCTAAAGACCAGCTAATATACTTTACACACACCTACACACTCCATTGTTTTTGCCAGGTTGTGGGATTTGATGCACCGGCAATACAAAGCTGGCACTGGATCTTCAGTGGCTCAGTCGCATTGAGAGATCCCACGTATGATAGCAGAAACAATAAGGGAACAGAGTGCTTATTAAAAGGCTGTTATTGACATCTCTCAGCCTTTTCTCAGGCCTTCTCTTTTGTTCTTTATTCAACCCTTTTTTGTTTGTGTCTTTTTTCTGTTAAAGACCTTATCGGGAATGTTAACAGTTAAGTGTGAGAAACGGGTTAGGAACTGCTTAGAATGCCATAGAGAATGATTTAACCAAATTATTTACTGCATGCAACATAACAACATTTAGGGCTCTATCTTACACCCGGCGCAATGCAGCTTAATGCGCGACGCAAGTGTCTTTCGCTAGTTTCCACCCTAATTTTCACGTTTAGCGCCGCGTTCTTTAAATAGCAAATGCATTTGCGCCCATGGGCGTTCTGGTCTGAAAACGAGGTGTGTTCAGGCGCATTGTTGGCGCGTTGCTATTTTGAGGCAACTAAAATAGACTACGCCATTGACCAACAAAAACCTGGTCTAAAGTCAATGGCGCAATGTGTTTTTTGTTATTTAAAGAGCGCATTAGTAATATGCGCCTATAAACGGGAGGACAACACGGGTTTGCTTATCACAAAGTACATGAATGCGCAGCAGCACAAAAATGCTTTTAAATATGAAAGATTAAAGGATTGAATGTAAAAGATTATTATTGAGTCTCTTGGACATAAATGAGGACTGATTATGAGACGTTAGAATGCGTAAAGAGCTGCTTCACCTGAAGCCTGGTAAGTAAATAAATGCTTTGCTTTAAACAAATGCATCTGTTTTTAAATGTTTTTTTTTTACAGATTTATTGTATATGATGACTCTGTATCTTCGGATATGGGGAGATGAGAAACATTTTTAAGTAATGCTTAAAAAAACTCTTTGCTAAAAAAACGCTGTCCAAAGTGCTGAAACGCGCAGAGAGCCGTTTGTAAATTCTTTATCTCCTGTTTGTTACAAATAAAGTATTTTTAGAGTACAAACCTTATCTTACATCCCTGTAAATAATTTTTTGATGGTATTGGGTAGCCATACATTTAAAGCAATTACAAGCTTGCCTTTTTACTTCCATGACTAAAAGAAAACAGGTTTTAAAGGTTGTAATAAAAAAAATAAAAATTTCAATACAAGTGAAAAACAAAACAATTATTTAACAATAATCTTAAACTGGGGATCTTCTTCCTCCGCATAGTTTTTCAGTTTACAAAGTTCGTCATCTAAATAGGGATTAGACATAGCGCCAGCGCAACTTGCTTTTAAAGGGGATGAGAGCTGAGACTCTCATTGGTTTACTGCACGTTATGCCCAAAATACTCTCATTACAATAGAACCAACCCTTTTTGACCATGCGCTCGGCGCACAAACCATTTTTCCTGTCGTTAAATTAGCAAAAGTGGATTCGGACACGCCCATTTACACGTTGCGCTGTGCACTTTAGACAATGCGCTTAGATCGTTAAAATAGGGCCCTTAATGTTTTCAATTTAATATTTGTCTGCAAATCTGCATTAAACGTTTAACATCTGCACTCTAAAATGGCTGGGTTATTTTTGACCCATAATGGGTAAATAAATATTGAACAGAACACACCGCTGGGTTAAAACTGAACCATGCTGGGTTATTATACCCCATGGTTGCATAATATCAACCCAACATTGGGTAATTTTTAACCCAGCATGTGTTCTGTCCAATATTTACTCATTATGGGTCAAAAATAACCCAGAGTGTGGCTAATTTAGGAAATCATTCTGTACATTTGCAACATCAAATCATTGCAGTGAGATGCTTGCTGTGCAGCTTGTTGTAATAATAAGAATTCTGGCCTTTAGTCATGGTAAAGATTACCATAAAGATTAGTCACTCTTACGTTGGCCCAAACAGAATGTAAACCCCAAGGCTAGGCCTAATTGATAAGATTATTTCAATAAGAAGATGTTGCCTAGGGTGCATAGCAGTGCTATTGTGTTTACTTTGCTGTTGCGCTTTGTCAGTTTCTGTCTTGTATCTGGTAATTTTGGTGTTATGAATTTTCTGTTGTATAAACTTTTTTTTAGGTTTTTCATGGCCCTTATTTGAAAGTCAGAGCTTTGATGAGCTCCCCATGAGCTTTAAAAGCGATAGGCTAGCTGCTTTGATTAACTGGTGCATCTTTACAGTTCTCAGTTGGCAGTGGTAGTCTACCGTCCATGCGGAGCTGGCCAATTTATTCCGTTTCTGTTGTTTGGTCATTTGATTAAGCATACAGACAGTGGTTTAGGGGCAGTTTGCAATAGGAATATGCATAAAGACATATTTAAAAATGAATAAATGTATTTGTAATTTCAGGGTTCGAAATTAACCTTTCTTAGGAGCTAGCACCAATGATACCAAATTTAAAAGTTAGAAGCTCCACAAAAATTATAGAGCATCCATTGAAAATTATGGGAGCACCACAACTTCATCCTGAAGATTAAAAGCCTGACCAATCAAACTTTATCTTAAATTACTTGCCACACACTTTTTAAACAAGACTTTATGTGTAATACATGCAGATTCATGGGGCACATTCTCTGTTTTCATTTTTCTGGAATCTTTATTTCACTTTTCATTTTCTTTAATGGTTAATTACATTTCACTGATCAAACAGCATGTTTAATAAACTGAATTCATAAAATGTAATAATTTATCTTTTCTAAAAGAATCAAATAAAAATAAAACAAATGAATTTCAATCAAAACCTTGCATTTTGCATAACAGAACTTTGTTTAATTAAAAATAAAAGGACAAATCTTTTAAGGGTGATTATAGACGGTTTCAGCAGTAACAACATAAACAAGCGTCTGTCGCTGTCCGAACATAACTTCCGGTAAACTCCGCTAAGAATAAATAACAACAAAGTTCTTTAAATGTGGTTTATTTATATAACAATAAAAAAAAAACAACACATAGATTACCTAGGAAACCAAAACTTTTGTTATTTTCGATGAGGCCTTTGTTCAAGAGATCAGTTTAGCAACTAGTCAGACCATTAAAAAAACGAAACCGGAAGTAAAGTTCGGATCCAGACGTGTATCGCGTCAGCGCACGTGCATCCGATGAAACGTCTATATTACTCAAGAAATAAAAATAATTTAAAATCATTATTTTTATAACTTTAAAAGTATATTTTACTGTGCAATAGTAATATATTTCTGTCAACTTACGTTTAACAAACTTCAATTTTGATGGGTTGTCAGTATTTGACGATTGCGTTTCTTACCGTGGGTTCACACCAGCCGCGTTTGACGCGTTTGCGTCTACCCCGTCTAGTTTGCCGCTTGAACATTTTGAGTTTACTCGTGCATTAATTTTTAGTCATTGAGACATTCACACGGAAATTTGCGTCATGGGAGTACCTTCCATAGGCTTCTGCAACTTCGCTCGCTTCTGTAATCACGTCACTACGAGAGCAAGTTCCTGATTGGTTAACGCGGTGCGTTTTTCCGCCAAAGTAAAAAAAAATTTACTCGGGCGTTTCCTGCGAACTAGATGCGCGAATGAGGCGGAATCGAGTCTACTGCGACGTGCTAAATGCCACATTCACGCCGCAAGACATCCAGACGCGCGCCAACGCGTGTTTACATTGACTTAACATTGAAATCACTCGTGCTTGATGCCTCTACCGCGGTTGGTCTGAACGCAGCATTAGTGAAACGATTAAATCCGCATGAACTTTGAATATAATGAACTAAAAACAGCTCAAAACTGAGTCATCTGTGTAAAGTTTTATTGGTCTTGAGATGTTCGCTACATATTCCACAGTATATGCGAACGTTTGGTAAAGAAATTAAATCAGTTCGCACCACAACAATCATTTGCACTCGTACAAACGCTCCCAAATATATTTTGAAGTCGCACCAATAAAATTTCAGGAGCATATGCAACCAAAATGGCCACAATTTTCCAGAATTTTCTTGGTGTTCATTTTTAATGTTAATATGTAGTCGACTAATTGGTCTTAAGAAATTCCTGTATAATAAGGCCAACTTTGAGTTCACCTGCTGGGCCTGGTTTTTTTTAATAGGATGTCTTTATAAGATGTGTTTTTACGTTCAAAGCTAGACAAAATTATCTAGTTTTGAGATTTACACCCTGTCGTGTAAAATAATATTGCTTAATAGATTGTATTACTCATGATGTAACAACACAATAGCTACATGCAACCAAATAATCAGTTTGTAATCTGATTGATGGGTCAATCGTATAATCAATACGATTGAGGTCGATTGGATGCAAATTTCTATCGAATTGAAAGGGGTGGTGTAGTCCGGTCTGTGATCCGATAAGCAGGAGAAAAATAACAGGTGAATCGTAGTATTTTTTCAATCGGATTGGCTGAACATTTGTGCTCAAGTTCACATCTTATATTTACCTCATATTTACATATCACATAATTCTTGTCACAGAAACATGCAATAGCAAGTCAGTGGGAACTCACATTATTAAGTTAATGGGGTCACGCATTGTACATTTGGCAGCATTCATGTGTACTCTCATAACATTAAGCTACATGAAGCAATAAAATAGCATCGTGCCTTTTGAAAATTGTGTTTTCATTGCCTATATCTGAAAACTTTCTCCAACTCAGATTTGTACATTTATCCAGAAATAAAGCGTGAACTTGACATGAGATGCTGTGCGCTGGGTGGCGTTGCCAAGTCCTCTGCTTTTTTCCGAGTTCAGTTTTGGGCTACTGTTTAAACTGTCTCTGCAGGATTTTTTTTTAATTGGTGCATGTAAACATAACCAATGGGAAATTGCCTCTATCCACATGTAAGTCTGTAAAGACAGTACATTTACAGGCAGAACTTTTTATCGAGAGGGTTTTAACATGTAAACTGTCTAACTTAAGACTAGACACACTAGATGACCAACTAGATGACCATCTTAACCCCATTACCTGTCTATGCACCATACACTCTAAAAAATGTTGGGTTGTCTTAACCCAATTGGGTCAAATATGAACAAACCTAACATTTGGGTTAATTTCCGATACCCCATAGTTGGGTAAAAATAACCCATCTTAGGATGACTTATAACCCAACAGTTGGGTTTATACATATTGGACCCAACTATTGGTTGAAATAACAAAGCATTTTTTTTATAGTGCAAGTTTTAGGTTGCAGCTTTTTCCTTGCGGCCCATTGCTGTTGTGCAAGGATTTTATTGACCTCTTTGTAAACGTCTCGTATTGGTCACTAATGCATGTGACGCATAGATGACACTCAAAGATGCCACATACTTACTGCTCAACATCAGTGTATCTTATTCGCTATGCTTTCTACTCATTCTTCGATTCGGCAGACAGCAGTGAGATGGACACTGATGCGCAAGAACCAAGTTAAACACATCCTGTTTGTTGTTGCCTGTCAGATGTGTCAGGGATGTCTGTGGTTGCAAATTAAAAGCAGGAAATGTTTGAAGTTGCCAGTGCCGAGCCCCCGCAAAATAAGCTCTCAGTCACCTCATTTTTCAAAGCTATTGCGAGACGCAAAGATAGAGAGGCCCGTTTCTGCCAAAGGGAATCAGGCAGCATGTCTGTGGACCTGTAGGAGACAATTCAGCTCCGAGCAAGGATTGCCAAGCTCATTTACTACTGAAATGAACATTTGAATAGCAGAAAAGGGTAGGCAATCATTTTTAGGGTCCATTTGTTGGTTATAAAACGGTGAAGACACCTTAAAACATTTGTCTTTGATACTGCAGCAAGATTATATAAGACTTTATATAAGAAACCCTACCTACAGTACATACAGTTTAGTTTTGCATGCCTGAATTTACAACCAAGCATTAAAGGAATATTCTACTCATTTTCAATATTAAAATATGTTATTACCTTAACTAAGAATTGTTGATACATCCCTCTGTCATCTGTGTGCGTGCACGTAAGCGCTGGAGCACGCTGCAACGCTTCGATAGCATTTAGCTTAGCCCCATTCATTCAATGGTACCAATCAGAGATAAAGTTAGAAGTGACCAAACACATCAACGTTTTTCCTATTTAAGACGAGTAGTTATACTGCAAGCTTGGTGGCACAAAACAAAACGTAGCGCTTTTCTAAGCGGATTTAAAAGAGGAACTACATGTTACGGCGCAACAGCACCTTTGTGAGTACTCCGACTCGGCGCAGTAACACCCTCCCTCTCCCATTATGAGAGTGAGAAGGGGAGCGGACTTTTCAGGCGAGTCGAAGTACTCCCAAAAGTGCCACCACGCCACAAAACACAGCTCCCCCTCTAAATCCGCCCAGAAAAGCGCTACGTTTTATTTTGTACCACCAAACTTGCTCGTATAACTACTCGTCTTAAATAGGAAAAACGTTGATGTGTTTGGTCACTTCTAACTTTATCTCTAAATGGCACCATTGAACGAATGGGGCCAAGCCAAACGCCATCGAAGCGTCGCAGCGCGCCTACGTGCACGCACACAGATGACAGAGGGATGTATCAACAATTCTTAGTTAAGGTAATAACATATTTTAATATTGAAAATGAGTAGACTATTCCTTTAAGCTTTACAGTACATTGGTTGAACAATTAACGCACAAACTGGCAAGACAGTAGGTAAGCTGAAATTTTAATACAGTTAGCAAACACTTAATGTACTTGCTTTTCAAGTAATTCATATTTATGAGCCAGGCTTTTGTAGATTCATCCCCTCAGTATTTTTATGCTGCCTTAATTACTTTTCTATACGTTTAGCTTAGAAGTTTATCGCTTAATTAAATTAAGCAATTTCAATTACAAATCAAAACAGTTTAAATAAATTCAGTGGAAAATGTGTTAAGACTAAGCAACTATAATATGTGAATAAACATTACTTATAGCTTTAACTATATAGATCCTATACTATAAACAAAAAGGAAATGGTAAAAAAACAGATCTATTGATACATTCCCGACAAAAAAAAAAAAACTCACGTTCCTCCTTCACACGCTAACAACATCCTGCTACATTAAAGGCAATCAGGGCCTATTGAGATCACGGCTTGTGTGAAAACCACTCCAGTTTGTATCTATGTGACAGCATCCTTTGACTACTGTAGTGTTAATGTGTCAGACAGCCTCTGCCCATCTTCTGCTTAATTGCATCTTTTCATGCCGGTAAAAGAGGACATGCACACACGCTAACGCGCACGTAAACACGCACTTATGCTCGTACATGACAGGCTGCCAGACAGGAGACAAATGCAGCGCACCTGCATATTCACACGCTTGAAAAGCCCAGTAATGAGGTGGCATACAGGCTGTTATATTTCAATCCACTCAAATCAGATTTTTGACTGGGATGCCAATTATGTGAGCAAACATTTTAAATATTTATCCATTCTGACGGTCAGGGAGTCAAATGTCCCCGGTGTTGTGGGTCTGACCATATGGTGGATTGAAGCGGATGCGTGTACGGATGGAGTCTTAGTGCCATGGCTCGTCCCAGATGGTAGGTAAAACCTTCGCATCAAATCTCGAACTTTCTGAATGGCATTGTGTGCGTTTCAAATGCCAGGCTAGTTAATATTCATATTTCTCTTCTGCATTGTATTTATCTAAAAACACTGTTTTTGGTCTCATTTGGTGCAGTTTCATTATTTAATGATGTTGACATTTCAAGGTTTGACATAATTTATTTATATAAACCAGCACTTCCGGTTTCACGGAAATCACTTCCGGTTTCACGCTGAACAGATCGTGCATCGGAGCTCCGTCGAGTTCTTCATCTAAAAGCCTTTTTTACTATCTTATTCCTATTTATATATTAAGTTTTACCTAGGAATACTTTACCGTGAGGATTATTGAGCAGTACTACCACGTGAAACTATTTATCACTAATAAACACCCACAGTGTTAGCATATAGCCCGCTAGCTTCAACAAACGCTGCCGACTGAAGCTAGCATTTTCCGATCTAATGGCGGATTCATCTGATATATGCTTTTCTGACCTGTCCTCGCCTGAGCGGGTAGCTGCGAAGGAGTTGATCGGTTTGAGCAGATCCAACGCGAGCTACAGCGCCCACTTCACCATGTCTCCGGACGTCCACAAGCGACCGAGGAATGCGACAAACGAGTGCTTCACTCGATGCAGCTTTACGGACCGTAAGCGAGTGAACGGAGACGCCATTGCCCAATATGAAAGCGATCGGGAAGCTGTGGAGGAGCCGCTGCCCGGCCTTCGCAGATTCAGCATGCCCAACATCACCCTGGACCCAGACGTTCGCAGGCGACTGAGGCGTACCACAACCAAACCCCCAACGCGATGCAGCTCCGCGGAGCGCGTTCGGGTAAACAAAGACGCCATCGCCCAGCATGAAAGCGGTAAGACTCCGCTTGTTATTGTAACATGTACTACTTGCTACATGTATAGTTTAGCTTCTGCCGTTAGCATAGATGGGTTTACATGCACTAAGTGTATTGAAGTATTAAGATTAACTGAGAAGGTTGCTGAACTAGAATCGCGCATCCGAACGCTAGTTGAGGATAGCAAAACCGCTAATGTTACTGTTGTAAATACTGTATCGAGCGAAAAGACTAATGGCTCGGTTCCGACATCAGATGCTAATGTAAACATTACAAACAATGTATCGAGCGCACATAGTGTTCCGACATCAGATGCTAATGTAAACATTACAAATACTGTATCGAGCGCGCATAGTGTTTATCATAATACACATGGCTCGGTTCCGACATCAGAGTCAAGTCGGCGGTCTAACTGGGTGACTGTCAGGCGGCATAGTCATATACGGCGTCCATCTAAGACCCATAACGTTACGGTACTTTCTAACAGATTCGATCCCCTAAGGAATACACTAGCTGAAACACCTGTTAAAAGTGCCCTGGTCATTGGAGATTCTGTACTCAGGAACACTAACATTGAGGCACCAAACACCCTAGTCGACTGTATACCGGGAGCCAGAACGTCTGACATTAGATCCAAACTTAAAGTGCTGGCTAATGCTAAACGGAAGTTTTCTAAGATTGTTATTCACGCCGGAACAAATGACACCAGACTCCGACAGTCGGAAATCACCAAAGATAATATTAAGGAGATGTGTGAAATTGCAAAAACAATGTCAGACAATGTAATATGCTCTGGTCCCCTCCCGGTCTACCGGGGAGATGAAACACATAGTAGATTAGTGTCTCTCAATGGCTGGATGTCAAAGTGGTGCCCTCAGCATAATGTAGGGTTTATAGACAATTGGAAGCATTTCTGGGGTAGACCATTTCTCCTAACCCGAGATGGCCTTCATCCGACATCAGAAGGAAGTGCTATACTCACCAGAAATCTGATTAATATTCTTAATTCTGATATAGTATGACTATCCAGGGCCCAGGTCAGGAAACAGACGGATCAGCTTAACTGTCCGTCTGTTAGCTGGCATGATATGTCTAGATCACATATATCCCAGCACTTCGAGTCGATCTTACCAGAATATCAACACATTTCAACTGTATCTGTTCCCCGAACAAGCAAATACAGAGCACCGCTTGCCACATCACGTACAAATTTGACCAACATAAAATTAGAAAACAATACATTACAAGATGAACCTCGAATGTTAAAATTCGGCCTTCTTAACATTAGATCGCTTACCAATAAAGAACCTATTGTTAATGAAATAATTAATGACCAAAACTTAGATGCACTCTGTTTAACAGAAACCTGGCTTAAAGCAGACGACTACATTAGTTTAAACGAATCCACCCCACAAGACTATTATTATAAACACGAACCTAGGTTAAAGGGGAGAGGGGGTGGTGTAGCTACAATATACAACAAAATTTTTAAAGTAAACCAAAAATCTGAACTAAAATTTAAATCATTTGAACTAATGTTGTTAAATATGGAAATAACTGATCGTAACCACAAACAGCTCTCTTTTGCCTTAGCTACAATCTATAGACCTCCGGGCCACCATGCAGATTTCCTTAAAGAAATAGCAGATTTTCTGTCTGAGCTTGTAGTCACTGTAGATAAAGCTCTTATCGTTGGTGATTTTAATATTCATGTGGATAACCATAAAGATGCATTAGGACGTGCGTTTATGGATGTTCTAAATTCTCTCAATATTAGACAAAACGTGACAGGGCCAACGCATACTCGTAAGCACACATTAGACTTAATTCTGTCACTCGGGCTTAATATTAATGACATCAAAATATCACCTCAGAGTGATGCAGTTTCTGACCATTACCTTGTGTCATACACTGTACTTCTAGATAGGATCACTCAATCCACAACATGCTACAGATTAGCCAGAACAATAATTTCCACCACTAAAGATAGCTTTATTAGCACTCTTCCAGACCTGTCCCAAATTAAACATGCAGATAACTGTGATGATCTAGATATTGTAATATAAAACCTAAACATTTTCTGTTCTAACACATTGGATGCCGTTGCTCCCATTCGAAAAAATAGAAACAAACAAAAACCGCCAGCTCCATGGTATGATCATCACACCGCAGCACTTAAAAAGGCAACTAGGAAAATGGAAAGAAATTATAGAAGCACAAAATTAGAAGTATGGCGTGCAGCATGGAAAGATAGTGTTAAACACTACAGACAGGCTATTAAAACCGCCAGATCTACCTATCTTAGCAAGCTTATAAATGAGAATCATAATAACCCTCGTTTCCTCTTTAGCACCGTTGCAAAACTGACTAGAAACAAAGAACAAACAGAAACCAATAGTAAACTCCAACACAATAGTAACGACTTCATGAACTTCTTTTCTAACAAAATTACGGCTATAAGGGAAAACATCGTAGCTACACAGGCAGCCACCACTCTACCCGTTAGTTCACTTAACACTAGACTACCACACGAACATCTTGATTCATTTAAACCTACTACAATAGAAGAGCTCTCTAAATTAGTAACGTCATCCAAATCATCGTCCTGTATATTAGACCCCGTTCCCACAAAACTACTTAAAGAGGTATTTCCTGTAGTGTCAACCCCGGTTCTAAATATCCTTAACTCATCGCTAGAAATAGGATACGTTCCAACATCTTTCAAACTAGCAGTTATTAAACCGCTGATTAAAAAACCACAGCTTGATCAGGGAGAGCTTAATAACTTTAGACCAATCTCAAATCTCCCTTTTCTTTCGAAAATATTAGAAAAGGTAGTGGCAAGCCAGTTACGCACATTTTTGACAAATAATAGTACATATGAAAAGTTCCAATCAGGATTCAGGCCCCACCATAGCACAGAGACAGCGTTGCTTAGAGTTACAAATGACCTCCTATTAACATCCGATCGTGGTGAAATCTCAATTCTTATATTATTAGACCTTAGTGCAGCCTTTGACACAATAGATCATACAATCTTACTCAATAGACTAGAAAACTATGTTGGTATCAGTGGTCAGGCGCTAGCATGGTTTAGGTCGTATCTAACCAATCGCTATCACTTTGTTTATGTAAACGAGGAAGAGTCATATCACTCCCTGGTTAAATACGGTGTACCGCAGGGATCGGTTTTAGATCCTATTCTGTTCTCGTTATACATGTTACCTCTAGGAGACATTATCAGGAAACATAAAATAAGTTTTCACTGCTATGCGGATGATACCCAGCTTTACATCTCCTCACATCCCAGCGAAACACACACGTTTTCTAAGCTAACAGACTGCCTTAGCGATGTTAGTGACTGGATGGCACATAACTTTCTTAAGCTGAACTCCAATAAGACAGAGATACTTATTATTGAACCGAATCGCTACAAACATAATATGTCAGATTACACGTTGCACATAGATGGCTGCACTGTGGTGCCATCTTCCACGGTAAGGAACTTAGGTGTGATGTTCGACAGCAACTTATCCTTCGATAGTCATATCGCCAACGTCTGCCGTACAGCTTTCTTCCACCTTAGAAATATCTCGAAAATACGCCATATACTGTCTACATCTGACGCAGAGAAGCTTATCCATGCTTTTATGACCTCTAGAATAGACTATTGTAACTCGCTACTCGGGGGATGCCATGCAAATCAAGTAAACAAGCTTCAGCTAGTTCAAAACGCTTCCGCAAGGGTACTTACTCGATCTAAAAAGTACGACCACATAAGCCCAATTCTGGCATCTTTACACTGGCTACCAGTTAAATATCGCATACAATTTAAAATATCACTACTCACCTACAAAGCTTTAAATGGCCTAGCACCCTCATATCTTAGAGAATTACTATCAGAATACAATCCATCACGCACACTACGGTCACAAAATTCTGGTCTCTTGATTATCCCTAGACTATCAAAAGTGTCTAAAAGTGGAAGGTCATTTTCCTACTTAGCCCCTAAGCTCTGGAATGATTTACCAACCGATGTCCGAGAATCAGACACAGTCGATAATTTTAAATCTAGACTTAAAACTTTTCTCTTCAACAAAGCATTCGCATAATTTGTCTAGTAAAAGTACTTAACTCGAAATAGTTATTTGTACCGAACAAAGCACTCGCGGTCATAAAACAGACCAACCAAATAAATAAATAAAAACCTTATCTTAACGTATAGCCGGATTGCGATTTTGGAACTTTCATGTTCTTGTGAATAGTATGCCATACAAACCCGTTTGCCACTGAACCTGCATTAACGACGACAGTGGGGCATCCGGCCTTAGTCAAACGGGTTGGCACGTACGGTTGGGTTGGGCTTTTGGCGCTTTCTTTATATTGCGAATACTATGCCATACAGACCCGTTTGCCACTGAACCTGCATTAACGACGACAGTGGGGCTTCCAGCCTTAGTCAAACGGGTTGGCACGTATGGTCGGGTTGCGATTTTGGCGTTTTTTTGTGTCTTGTGAATAGTATGCCATACAGACCCGTTTGCCACTGAACCTGCATTAACGACGACAGTGGGGCCTCCAGCCTTAGTCAAACGGGTTGGCACGTATGGTCAGGTTGCGATGTTGGCGTTTTCTCGTGATCTTGTAAATAGCATGCAATATAGACCCGTTTGCCACTGAACCTGCATTAACGACGACAGTGGGGTTACAGGCCTTAGTCAAACGGGTCGATAGGTTTCATTTTCTCTTTATATTAAAAATCAGAAGGTGACCCTTAGTTACCATATATACCGTCGCAGTGGGCCCCCAATTTGCAAAATCCTCAACTGTGGATAATATAATTATGCCGCAATAGTTAGTCTGTCTGAAACTAAGCTGATTAAACCACATCACTGTGTGACACTTGCATTACATGTGAACGGCCCCTACGCTAATATGATTTTGTTTTTCTCTCCCTGTCCTGTCCTCGACCCTGAGGACAATGGGACAAACAGACCCAGTTCCGGTAGATGTGAAAGTCGACTCACCTCTGTTCTACTGGTCGTCCATCACTGTGATGCCCAGCTGATGCCTGACCAACGACCACCGGCAGAACCCGCTTAATCTCCGCTTAATCCCCGCTTAATCTCCTTATCCGTTTATATGTGTTTATATACATATATATCTCCCAAGGGTTTTTCCCTCCTAGGACTTTTTATTTTTTATTTTTCCTCGGCTAAACAACCCGGGGTTTTTGTTTTTTTTTCTCCTAGGGGGTTTTTTACCCCGGGGAGGTAGCCTGCTTGGGCTTAATTTAGCTTCTTCTCCTAGACGTTACATTAGTAATACGCTCGTTCATAATGTCGAGTCATAGCCTCAGCAAATTTGACAGCTTATGCTATTGTGTATTATGTTGTGCTATCTGTCATTTTTCTGTGCTTTTACTGCTTCTATTAATGTAAAGCTGCTTTGAAACAATTGAGTATTGTGAAAAGCGCTATATAAATAAAATTGAATTGAATTGAATTGAAATCAACATTTAGGATTAGATTGGTTGACCCTTCCTGTCTGGGTTGACATTGATGTTGTTGCTAGGGGAGACAGGCTGACCCCAAACCTGTGTCAGCCTTATACAGAAGTACCACCGTTTTAGCCTTTCGACCTCTATGCTACTTTATTCTTCCTTTCAGTTTTTTCCCTTTTTTCTTTTATACACAAACGCTCTCAGAAATGAATGGTTGCAATTCATATTATTTGTTTGTTTGGTGCATTTATGGTGCCCCTCAAGGCACATTGTTGTTTGTCTTGTGTCACAAATAGAGATCTGGGGTTTTATATTTGTGAGCTTTTAGCCCACTCACGAATTGTCTTTGAGAAAACAACACACTATGTAGAGACAGAGCAAAAGGAAACAATAAGCGTAGGCTACACAGTGTGTCAGGAAAGCCTGTTTTGTTTTTCAAATATGCTATGAGAAAGTATTGTGTTGTGCCATGCAAGAAGGATGCTTATCTCAGCTATGGAAAGCAGATTGTTTGTGCTGAGGTGCAGAGATGAGAACAACCCTGATTGAAATTGTGTGTGCGTGTGTGCTTGAACAGCGTGTTTCGTTGATTTATGACGATGTTCAGTAGCTCACAGCGGTAAGGCTTATAATGACTGATGCATACAAGTTTTGTACCTGTTGTCCTAGTGTTCCTTTATATAGAAAACAACAATCACAAAGTTTTAAATTGTTTCTTTTTGTCTAATGGGTTTTTGTCATGCGAATAAGCATTCTCATATGCATCTTTAGAGCATCTAAAGAGATCAATGATAAACATCAGAATTCAAATTCGCCAAGACAGTACAGTCTAAAATCAATAATAAGAGATATTTTAAATGGAATTGGGCATTTTTCATACCATATTTCAAATATCAAATTATCTAAGTTATGCAATCATAATTTCTTCAGGGCTTTTGAGCAAAATTTTAACTTTTCTTTTTCTGTCTTCCTGATGCTTATAAACCAAATAAAAGGTTAAGAACTGCACACACAAAAATTATTTATTATTAAACACTAAGGGCCCTATTTTAACGATCTAAGCGTATTGTCTAAAACAGAGGTCCCCAACCACCGGGTCGCGACCCAGTATTGGGTCGTGGACAAGTTGCCACCGGGTCGCAAGAACGTCCCGAAAAAAAATTGTATAATAGCCACGTAATAGCTTAATCGGGTATTTTGTACTTTAAGAGCCGACTTCAAATAACATCGATCATTTCCACTTTTGTACAGAGCCGCGCTCTCTCTCTTTTTCTCTGCCTTTCTCTCTCTCTACCAACGCATCAGCGATCACATTGCTGTCATAGTTTGAGCATACTTCTAAAACACAATCGATCAAAGAATTGCGGAGGTATGACTTTATGAATCATTTGCAAATGTACGTCGCAATGATGTACATATGCGGAGACGTTTAACTGTGTGACAGCGCAAATGACTGAAAAATAATTATTTTATTCTTCTTTAAAACAACTTCAGAATTATCCATCGATCGTAGCACCATGATCAAAATAAACTATTAGGCTAATAATATTTTAACGGCTACACTTTTAACGTAGGTTTGAAAGGAATCTAAACTTGTCAATCATCATTAATCATGGTAAACGAGAGTCTCCGTGCCTCTGCGCCCAGCCGCAATCCTTCTGGCATCTCTCCTCCTTCACTGCATTTTTCTTCTCTTCTGTTACTTGGAATTGGGTCTCGAGCCCCAACCAAGATTCGAGCTGCCTTCTAGAACAGCAAGCCAAGTTCGTTTAGGTTCCATTAATTATTAAGACTAAATGGGCAGGCAAACTAGTAAAAACAATCAAAGTAAAAGACAATCCGCCAAAATATGGTTTTACACGTCTATAGAAAATATACTATAGCCTAAATAAAGCTTGTTAGGTTGTTATCTTTACTTCCGTTTAAAACGTACATTTCGAAAAGGAGGATTTTCAGCACGTTTGAACAGCAACTCAGCGTATTAAACCATTAAGGGACATTATAACAATAATTATAACGATAAATATATTAGTGACCACATCATAATGATAACTTCATGCTAATTCGCTCAACCAGCACGGCATTACCTAATATTGGATATTTCTTGTAATAAAAACTTTTCTGCAATTGTTTACATGTCACTGAATAGAGCTGTTCTTGTTGCATTTACACAGCGGGAAACCAGCAGATGTCCTCAACTCGCTGCGTTTCGCGTAACTGAACAATGAATGTAGTAGTGTAGAATAATATCTTACCTTTTGGTGTAGTCAGTGTGGTAGAAAAAGCATTAAGTAGTGAATTTCACAGCAACTGCATCAGCACTGTATACCTGAGGTAATTTTGTGTTATAGACCTCAGCAATGAATGAGCTTTACTGCATTTAAGTGCGCGTGCACTTCAAGTTAAAATAGATTTGATTAGCTGTCAATGGTTCATCGTTCATGTGCCAAAATCGCTATCGTTATAGTTGTTGTGTGAACTCTGCTATTATATTTAATATAAAACGATTTTTAAAACTATATTTTAATATCGTTTTAATGTGAACGCCCTTTAAAGGCACTGTCATATTTATATCTTCATCACGGCACCGGATAATGAAATACATCCATAACAACGTGTTTGTCATTTAATGTAAGTAAAACAGTGGACCATGTATGTGAGTTCATCATGTGTGCTCTGCATTGGGCTATGTGTGAATAATCCGAAAATAAAAACTGCATGTAAACCAGAGTGAAGAGGTTAGGTCCAGTCATGTAAACATCTTACTGCGATTAAGACCTTACTCGCATTATTGGAAATAATCGCATTATCGGTGTGCATGTAAACGAGCTGATTGACAACCCGGGTTGTCGTCCCCTTTAAAGGTGCATATCACTACACGCTCATTAAATAACAAAAACAGTATTGCGCTATTGACTTTAGACTAGGTTTTAGTTGGTCAATGGCGTAGTCTATTTTAAATGCCGCAAAATAGCAACGCTCCAATAATGCGCCTAAACACACTTCGTTTTCAGACCAGAACGCCCATGGGCGAAAAATTGGGCGCAAATGCAATTGCTATTTAAACAATGTGTCGCTAAACGTGAAAATGAAAATTGCGCCGGGTTGAAACTAGCAAAAGACACTTGCATCGCGCATTGTGCTGCATTGCGTCGGGTATATGATAAAGCCCTAACTCTTAAAGGCGGGGTGCATGATCTCTGAAAGACAATGTTGACATTTTAAATCACCTAAACAAACACATTCCTACCCCAATAGAATCTGGACCTTCTTTTGATAGACCCGCCCCACACATACGCAATCCCAGCAACGGTGTTGGTTAGTAGACACACCCCTTACAGCTGATTGGATAAAAGTGTGTTTTGGTACTCGGCCTGAATCCCTTTTTCAAAGTGTTTTCAAAAATCATGCACCCCGCCTTGAAAGGAATAGTCTACTCATTTTCAATATTAAAATATGTTATTACCTTAACTAAGAACTGTTGATACATCCCTCTGTCATCTGTGTGCGCGCGCTGGAGCGCGCTGCAACGCTTCGATAGCATTTAGCTTAGCCCCATTCATTCAATTGTACCATTTAGAGATAAAGTTAGAAGTGACCAAACACATCAACGTTTTTCCTATTTAAGACGAGTAGTTATACGAGCAAGTTTGGTGGTACAAAATAAAACGTAGCGCTTTTCTAAGCGGATTTAAAAGAGGAACTATATTTTATGGCGTAATAGCACTTTTGGGAGTACTTCGACTCGCCTGAAAAGTCCGCTCCCCTTCTCACTCTCATAATGGGAGAGGGAGGGTGTTACTGCGCCGAGTCGAAGTACTCCCAAAAGTGCTATTACGCCATAAAATATAATTCCTCTTTTAAATCCGCTTAGAAAAGCGCTACGTTTTATTTTGTACCACCAAACTTGCTCGTATAACTACTCGTCTTAAATAGGAAAAATGTTGATGTGTTTGGTCACTTCTAACTTTATCTCTAAATGATACAATTGAATGAATGGGGCTAAGCTAAATGCTATCGAAGTGTCGCAGCGCGCTACAGCACTTATGTGCACGCACACAGATGATAGAGGGATGTATCAACAGTTCTTAGTTAAGGTAATAACATATTTTAATATTGAAAATGAGTAGACTATTCCTTTAAGTATGAGCATTAGTAATGGTGATACCCAGCAAGCAGTTTTGTATTTAAAAGACGCTGCCCAGATGTCTAGGCTAAAGCAAAGGAAACTTTATAATATTTTAATTCTAAAAATAGGTCAAAAAGGAATGAAATAAAATAAACGAATGAACCAAACACGTTGGACCACATGATGGAATATTATACATTTTGCAAGTTACTTAGCAAATTCAAGTTTACTTTGGCTAGAAGTGGGTTACTCATAGCCGGACTCTATCTTGTCTATAGTTAGACCTAGGCAGTAAAATTATGGCAATTGCTTGCAGTGTACTTTCTTTAGCAAGCACCGCTATCACTACTGTGTATCAGTTGATGGAGGATGGAGGTTGTGGGAGTTTGCAGAGGTCTGACATGATGTGTTGCCAGGATCAGAGAGCCCAGGCTGGGCAACACAACAGGAGGATTAGTACATGCCAAAACACAAATTCTTTCACACAATGAAAAAGGAGTAGGCAGTATCTTCAACCGTGTCTTTTCAAAAGAAAACCTACATACAAACAGACTTACAGTCAACACTCACAGAGATCACGAAGCACTGAAGACTGAGCTGTATGGGACTTTGTGTTTTTAAGCTCACACTGAATTTTTCTTCTACAATGCAGTCCTTTTGTATGCAATCGTGCTTCTTTTCATTGAGTATCAGTTGTGTGCAGGTTTTTCTTGGCTTGTGTGTTTGTTTGTATATGCTCGCCTGCCTCCATGTAGGTTCTCCGCTTGTCAGCTGTCACCTGCTTGTGACAGCCAGCAAAAACTCCACGGCTCCAACCAGCAGATACAATTAGGAGATAGACTTCCATTCTTTCCAGCTGTGATGAAGGCTGAGATGGGAGTTGCATACTGACAGCAGGAAGGTCACAGGGATAGGGGGAACATAACCTCCACCTGTTGAGGAATAGAAAAAGATAAATGAGAGGAGTGAAGGGAGACAGGTGGGAGAGAGCATTGGGGACAGAGTGGCGAGTGAGATAGGCATTGAAAGGTTTACTGTATAGAGCTCGCGCTGAAATTGTTAGGAAGGGAGAATCCAATGAAATTGGTTCCTCCCTTGGAGGAATCTTAGGTTACGTACCTCACTCAAGGGTGCCGTACCAGAGTAATTTTATTGCTTCGAGGTTGCATTGACATAGCTTGAGAGACTGAAAAGTTTGCTGTTTTGTGTGCTGACTAAAATTGCTGTCTTAATGTTTTTCTAAAATAGCTCTCTCAAATGTTTTTTCTAGGTTTTCTAAAATCTAGAATAAATAAACCAAAACTAATGAGACAATTGTTTATATGCAGCTAAAGTATATAAAGTATAGTTAATGCACAATTAAAATAGATTGCATGGCGTGGGAAGTGTTTGCATACATAAAAAGTTTACTACTGTAGGTTGCTTTTCTTTAGAGAGCTAAGCAAAAATCTTCAGTTGTTTTCAGTTGTTTAATCTAATTGCTGTAAGGAAGACACTTTTATTTTTTATTGTTTTTATGGTTTTGAAAGGAGTCATATGATCCAAAATGCAGACTAGTGTTGTGTGATATGCCCCATTTTGAGATCGTTGTATCATCAGCCTGTGAGATCGCAGATACACGATAGTATCAGGGGGCGGGGCAGTAATTTACAAATTTATTTATTTGTTCATTTTTTACGTCACTTGATTGGTGGACAAAAAAGAAGCAAGGGCAACACTGTCATAACCGCAACCTTCTTAAAACTGATTAGCCATTAGTCCATGTGCATCCTTAAGTGCAGGCACTCTAAAATTTCCTGCGTGCCAGGGAGTGGGAACAACAAACTTGTTGGTTTTAGCCCTCTGCGCGCCCTAACAACCTATCTAGTGCAAGGAAATGTCAGAGCCATGCGTATTATAAGTTCAGGTGCTCGAGCATTCAGGTCAGAGCAACAGTCCAAGATGCGCGCATTGAGCCCACGTGCGTGCGAGAAGGAAACCGCGTGCATTACAAACTGTCACGCAAAGTGAAGCCCTCAAACCCTCTCATGCGAGGAAAAGCATGCAATGCGCATATTAATGTGAAACTATGATGATAATAATAATAACTATCGTCATGAAAGATTAGCGATATGTCTGACGATCGTCGATACACGATATTATTGTCTATCTGCACAACCCTAATGCAGATGTAGTTTTATGTTTTAGTATACTTACCTTACCAATCTGTTACGTTCTACTCAAGTCACGCAATAGCAAAGTTGATCGATCAGCTTGGTCATCAGCATTTTCTGGATCAGATTTGGGGCGGGCTCGAATAGATAGTAACAACAATATTAGGGATGCTCCGATCAGGATTTTTGCAGCCGATACCGATCACCGATTTGTAATCTTCGTGATCGGACGATACCGATTTTTTTAAAGCTGATATGCAAGCTCTTTGATGACTGTAAATGTTACATTTTTTCTAAATAAAATAATACCACGGATGTTGTCTTTGTTATATTACTTGCAGTAATTAGGTATATTATTGTTTTAATAGAGACTCAAATAAATAAGCACAACAAATATTTATTCTGCAAAGAGAAATTTAATATGGCTTTAAAAAGGCTTATTCCGCTTATTCGTATGGATTATAAAAATTCTTTAGTCAAGAGTAGAGAGTGATTTTATTGAGAAATGAATTAGGTTACTGCAGCTTTAAGACGTGAGAGAGAGATCGCTCTGTTCACGTGCACTGATGACAGGCTGCTGTGTGTGTGGGCGGCGGCTGAACGCAGACAAGCAGCTGTGAGGAAAATAAAAGTTTAAATGCTCAAAACTTTAAAACACATGCAAATAAGAAACTTTTGGCATGAGGATGCAATTGTCCGTGATAGATATGTGTTGTATACGCTGTTTGATGGAGATGTGAAGACGCCTCGTGCTGTTGACCGGAGCGCGTCCTCGACATAGAAAATACGCATATCTCTGTAAAGGCAAAGAGAGACATACAAATCTGCACGTCGCACATGGGCAACAGGTTGTAAAAATGCTCGCGCTACGTAAAAAATGTCTTTAATTGCAGCCACATTCAGGATCCTTTTGATGACAAAAGTAAACAGAAAGATCGGTTTATGAGATCGGCAGATTTAGCGAGCACCGATCGAATCATTTAATGCCATTATCGGCCGATACCGATCGGCGGACGATCGATCGGAGCATCCCTAAACGATATTACCGATATTATGTAGTAGCAACGATATTATCACCTGTCGGTTTTGCTTCAGGAGCGGATATTCCAAATATGGTAAGAAGTGTCACGTTTCCGTCACATAATCACAATCGGCCAATCAAAACGCATTGGGGTGCATTTCCCGAACCACGACGTAACTCACTGCTGAACCACCATAGTATGATACATAGTTGGAGAAACAAACTACCTTGTCAAGACCAAAAATGAAGTAACTTTGTTGTACATTCGTCGTTTGAACCATGGTTCAACAACATATGATGTCACCTGGGAGGTGGAGTACTAATTAATCTGTTTAAATTCATTTAATGGCAGATTATTGCTGTAAATAACTTAAACACTGCATCGAAAGACTGATTTTATTACTGTGATTTAGTTTTTTGTTGTTTTATTTCAAGATATTTAATTAATGCGGAAGTTCCCTCTTGCGTCACTTCTCCTAGGAATTCCCCAGGGTCTTAAAGCTCTTAGATCCATGCAAAGTTTTCAAATACAGCGCTTTAATTCTGTTTACAAACTTAAAGACGTAAGATAAAATTTGTATATACTATGTATTCATAAGCAATGGGTACATCGACACAAGCTGCCAGAAGGCAGGTGTACCAGGCTTCCCAGGATGCGTGGAACACTCCGCAGTCATATGGGATCAGATCCAAAGAGCAAAAAGAGACAAAGGTGACCTTCATGTGGTATGGCTGGATCTGGCCAATGCATACGGGTCCGTCCCCCACCAACTCATCGAGTATGCCTTGGATTTTTTCTACATCCCTGTCTGGATTCGTGACCTTGTGGCTAAGTACATGAAGATGTGCTGCACCCATCAGGACTTCACAACAGGCTGGCAAAAGCTGGAAGTGGGCATTGCCATGGGATGTTCAATCTCTCCCATCCTGTTTGTAGCAGCCTTTGAGATCATCCTGATTGGAGCAAGGGTGATGGTTGGAGGCATGAAGCTACCATCAGGCCAAAAGCTACCACCAGTGAGAGGCTATATGGATGACATTACCACCATACTATAGACAGCAACATGTACAAGAAGACTGCTGAAGAGGATTGACGAGCTTGTGGGGTGGGCGAGGATGAAGATCAAACCCTCCAAATCACGCAGCCTGTCCCTGAGGAAAGGGGTTAGAAGTGACCAGACTGTCTTTGTCGCAGATGGGGAAGAAATCCCCTTGCTGGCAAACCAGCCCGTTCGTAGCCTGGGCCGCACTTATACAGCAGACCTCTCTGATGCAATGCAAGCCTCCAACACATCCTGTCGGGCTGCAAGACGGCATTGTCTCAAGGCCGCTACAGGTGGCGACACGATCTTGTGTTGAACAAATTAGCAGAGGTGGCAGAGTCATGCAGACAGGAGGCCAATAGGAGACCTTCCGTGCCAACAAGTAGATCCATCCAGTTTGCAAGGGCCGGAGAAAGAATCAACCAACCTTACCAGAGAGCAACATTTGGAGTTCTCTTATCTGGCAGGCAGTGGAACATGAGGGTTGATCTGGGGAGGCAGCTCCAATTCCCCAGAGAGATCACAGAAACTTTGCTCCGGCCAGACCTCATCCTGTGGTCAGAGCCAACTAAAACTATCTTGTTGGTGGAGCTCACCGTCCCATGGGAGGAGGGAATGGAGGCTGCTAATGAGCGGAAACGTGCCAAGTATGCAGACCTGGTAGAAGACTGCAGAGAGGCTGGGTGGAAAGCCACCACGTATCCTGTTGAAGTGGGATGCAGGGGCTTTGTAGGGTCCTCAACGGTTCGCCTGCTCCGCGAGATGGGATGTACAGGAGCAGGGTGTCGAAAAGCCATTAAAGAACTGGCAGAGGAGGCAGAAAGGGGCAGCTTTTGGCTGTGGTTAAGGAGGAAGCATAGGAGTTGGGGGCCAAGTGACACCTAGGGCATCAGCAGGGGGTGGCAGGGAGTGATCCCTGCCATCGCTCCGCCACCAGGAGATGTACTGGGGTTAAAGGAGCGAAACATCCATGACTGGTGGTCCCCAGCTGATGACCTGTTTCATGCCCTAAAGAGGTGGAGCACAACTGCACAAAGGCACCGATGGAGGTGCGTCAGGCAGCAATGCCCAGCAGGTCGACCATCAGCCTGTATTTTGATAAGTGTATTTAGAAAGATGGATATAGAATACACTAAATGTTTTTTGCTTATTTTGTTCAAAAGCATGATCAACGTAAGTCAACATTAATAACAAGGAATGATGCTTCTAACCACAGGTGAAGAGCTGTCGTTCAAACCACACAAGTTTGCGATGCAGCTTGTGAATGTTTGTTAAACTATGGTTTCGGGAAACATCAAATTGTTGAACTTTGTCAGTAACCATGAAACTTAGGACAGTAGTTGGCTAGCGATGCTTTTGGGAAACGCACCCCTAAATGGCTGGCCAATTCAGCAACAATAATGTACGGTATTTGGAAAAGTATTTGTAAACCGTAAACCATGTAATCACATTGCATTACACCAAATACACAAAATAATGTTCTTTTTAGCAACGTCATATGTCTCCTTTAAGTGCTAGAAAGTTTTACAAGAAGTTCAAAATAACAAAATCAAAGAAAATAATTAACAATTAAAATTTCCAATCCTGCATGCTAATCTACAGTATGCTGCAAAGGCTATAATGTGAAACTACTCTTTCACATTATTGAAAATTGGATGAGGAATCTATGCCATGGTCATTATTATGCCACTCAGTCAATCAATAACCATGGTTATGAATATGCCAACCATTTAACTCATCAGATGAGATCAAATTAATTTAGTCTGATTAATCGACTGCGTGGTCGCAAATGAGCCAATTGTCTCATTCATTTTCACGCACTGAAAAGCCCGTCTCTCTATTTGTCCTTGTGCTCATCAGAGCAGGTGAACGGGGCTGCTGTAACATACACCAGTTATCCATGTCCAATCTCTCAGACAGAAGCTTGTATTTCGCCCTTGGCCACAGCGAGTCAAAATCTGCTCCATCAATTATTTACTGAGGGCCCTTTATCTCTCTCACACTTGGCTTGTACTAAAGACTTTCTGCTTGCAATAATATGAAATAGAGTTGTCTTGCATTTGTCAACTTTGTTGTCCAAAAGCTGTATATTAAGCTAGTGGGTTTGCCTTATTAGCATAATATTATTGTTGGAAAAGCGTGTCATGTCTATTCTGTTTTTTAGTCAAACATTTACACGAAGTTATTTAAATGAGTGTCTTTATTTGCTCTTGAGGCTCATATCTGCGTATGAGTATATTGTTCAGAACATTTGCTATGGGATTTCTTTGTATCCTAACTGTAAGGGATCTGTCGTCTTTGGGCACTTTTCCATTGCATAGTACCCCACAGTTTAGGTCGGGTCAGCTCACCCCATTTTTGGCTTGGAGTTTAATAACACTTTGGAGTGGGAGGGATTATAGGCGTGTCGTTATATTTGCACTGCCTACTGTACTGCTGCTATACGTTCCCATACATTAATTTATTTCTCAGTCTGCCACAAAATTTTGAGCACCACAAATAGATGTTTGCACATCGCGTTTATCACTACCTCTGTCCCACATGACAGTTTATTTATGGATTTAAGCATATATGCAGACGTGCGCATCACGAATGTGCCGCCACAAACTGCAAGTCTGAAAAAACACTGGTATGGTGTTCCTGATTCTCAACCTGTGGATGTTTAGGAAGTTTAGGAACTTACAGTACAGCAAAGCACAGATGACAACAGGTTTAGTCGAGACAGCGCAAGCTAGCACGAAGGTAAAGCTAATCTTTTACATTATAGCGATGACGCTGGTAGTGATGATTCTCTCAGACCAATCAGTGATCTACAGTGTTTTCGCGTCACGTTTTGGTATCAGCGCGGTTTGCTTGGACCCCAACCAAGGTGGTACTAAGGTGGTACACTGCACCCAGTGGAAAAGCCCCCAAAATTAGCTGACCCGACCCAAACCGTGGGGTACTATGCAATGAAAAAGCGCCATAAATTTTAAGTGAATTTTAAGCTTGCCTGTTCAAAACAACATCAATATTAGGATATTATGGTGTTTATAGAGTTGTTGCCAAATCAACAGAGCCCAATTCTCCACTTTTCCATGTATGCCTATACTTCAGTGAACAATTTGTTCTGTTTATTCGTTCAAATCTTAAAGTCTGGTTTGTTCAAATTTCTAACTCTCCTTAATTCTTGTCTTAACAAGCAACACTAAAAATGAAAAGCAGAAGATGTAAAAAAAATCTTTGTTGTACTTAAATTTTAATCAACTTGAATTTACTATTCATTTCAACTTTCGTGACTAATGAGGATTTTGGATATTTCAACGTTATTTTTTAAAATTTTTAGCAACTCTTTACTAATCGAGAACATTGAAATTAAATGTAATATCAGGTTGATTAAACTTAAAGAATCCATTCAGCCAATCTCCGGGTCTGGCAGTACCACTTTTAGCATAGCTTAGCACAATCCATTGAATCAGATTAGACCATTTAGCATCACACTCAAAAATAACCAATGATATTACGCATAGCCAAAAATAGTCCCCTTAGTAACTTTCAATAGCAGGGGACTATTTTTGGGCACTGTGTAATATCATTGCACCTCCTGCCGCCATGTTACAGCAGCACTGATTATTACGCCAGAATAAGAGTATAGTTCCTAGCCATATCGGCCTAGAAAATCGCAACTTTTAATTTCCTGTCGGTCTTAGTACACTATGTAACTACAGAAGTGTCAAGTTTTAAATAGGAAAAATACTCTTTGGTTACTTTTAAGTAGGGATGCACCAAATCCAGATTTTTTAAGTTCGGCCGAATCCCGAATCCACCGTTTAAGATTCGGCCGAATCCGAATACCAAATCCTACTCGCATCCTTATTCCAACACAGTAAAACACATTAATTAAGTAAAAAACGTCCACAGCAGTGTATTTTTCATTTTATTTAATTTTAACTGCACATTATGCCAGGATGACAAGTTGGAAAAACTATTTTGACAATTACCATAAGCCTATGCATAATGAAAGCGATGCGTTGCAACACGCTCGTTTTTCCAATAAGCAAGCAGCTCCGCGCTGAAAACTATATTTAACTTTGAGTGAGAAGCTCCGCTCGTCAATGTCAGTCTTCACACGGCCGTCCAATTACAGTGGAGGAGGGGCGGGACATTACCACAGCAACCAACCGGCTCACAGCTGAAGCATCACAGCTAAGCGCTCGGCTGAAAAACAGCTGGCATTTGGGGTCCTCAAGGCGTTTTCAGCGGTGTTTAAAAGTTTTGGTGTGTCCAGCTGACCGAAAGAAAAAGCTCATCTCCACGTCAGCACCCGATGTGCGTAATCAACGGCTGCGTGACGTCGACCAGCGTAGCACAAGCCTAGGGTTCGGTTCGGTGGAAAAAAAATCTAGGATTCGGCCGAACCCGAACCCCGCCAAAAAGCCCAGTATTCGGCCGAATCCGAAACCGAATCCTGGATTCGGTGCATCCCTACTTTTAAGCCCAATGCTAATTGTCTAATCCAGGGATGGGGAACTTCAGTCCTGGAGGGCCGGTGTCCTGCAGAGTTTAGCTCCAACTTGCCTCAGCACACCTGCCTAAAAGTTTCTAGACCTTAATTGGCTGCTTCAGGTGTGTTTAATTATGGTTGCAGCTAAACTCTGCAGGACACCAGCCCTCCAGGACCGAAGTTTCCCATCCCTGGTGTAATCAGATTCAATTAATTATGCTAAGCTATGCTAAATGTGGCAGCGCCAGCCCCGGAGATCGGCCGAATGGACCCCAAAACAGTAAAAATCAAACGTTGAACTCTAGGGGAGCTGGAAAATGGCATATTTTCAAAAAAAGTGGAGTGTCCCTTTAAGCGCAACAAGGAATTTTTACAGTGTGGTACTGTAATAGAACTGTATTCAACAATTCATTTATTTAATAAGGGCTATTTGGTTTTATAAACTGAAGTGAAAATGCACTTGGAATCATTCGGGTTTTTAATCTTTTTCTCATCTCTTTCAGAATGCTGAGGGAGCTTCGCTTGCCAGGCCTACAGTCTCTCCTGGCTGTGTGTCTGTTCGTCACACTTGAACATGGTAAGTCATTGTCTCCTAAAAGATTCATAGATTGTCATATTTTCATATATTTGTGGGAAGCAATACAATACGGTGGTGTGAACAAGGGAATTTCTGGTTCAAATCAGAACCAGAGGAAATTTTTCATCCAGAACGTTTCATGTTATCCACGGCTCCCTTCCGGCTCGCTCAACGTACCCTGCCAGAGGAGCTTGTTGATTATAAAAACACCCTGCGCTCTGGCTTCCTTCTGTGCCCTGTTCTCCTCCCGTCCTTTCATCTTCTGGTAATTACCGTAGCACACCTTTGCCTGGCCAGGCGCTGATGAGCCTTTTTGAACATGGGTGATAAATCCACTCAGCTGGATTTTACCTTCTGCTGCTTCCATCTGCAGTAAATAGAGAGTTCATGAAGAACACTTTTATCTGCAGAAAGCCTCATTTCCTCACACCGCCACCTAAAGACTCGTCATCAGTCACTCTAATGCCCGTAATGGCACTCAGCAGCAGCGATATTGGGCTCACGCTCCCGTGCGAACGTGCTCGCTAAGCCGTGAACGAGGAAGACATTGACGCAAAGCCTTAGCTGCGCAGAGACTCCCGCTCGATGCCGTGTGACAATGCAATGAATCCTACGCTGTCACATGCATGTCACACATTGCCCAAAACCATGCTAACTCATTTCTTTGTAGATCCAAGTAGCTGCGTGGATTCTCAAAGCAAAGAACGTAGATACTCTCTACTGTGCAAAACCAGGTCCCAAGTCACAACCTTGGCAGCCGACTGTTTTTCCGACTAGGCCTGCTTTTTATCAGACCACTGCAGGGTTGCAAACCGGCCTGTGGTCCCTGACCCGCCTGCTGCCATTTTCAACAATTGCCTGGAATACACCGCAGAGTTTTTCTTAGCATTGACAGCTCCTCAGCGGTGAGTGAGATACGGGCAGATTGCATGCACAGCCTGCTGCGCATAATCTGCATACAGATTTGCTTCACTGAAGTCTCTCCATCAAAACCGCTTCCTTTGCCCCAAGGGATGCACACCGTATAAATAAAGCCCAAAGTGCAATTAATATAATACAATTAATATAATAAAGCCAGATTTAATGTGTGTGCACCCAGAATAAAGAAAGGAGCACAGTCTCTTGCACAGGCGTTGAATGGGTTTTAATGGACTCATGGTTAATAGAGTATATTTTGTAGGTGTAGACTTATGCATGAGAGCTTTTATTACATTTTCAACTGCCCACCTGTTTAGTGAATGAAATAGGGAAGTTGGTGAAGGGGCGGAGAGGATGTAGGAGGGGGTATTTTGTTTGTTTGTTGGGTGCAATTGCAGTGTTGTTTCACTAGCACAGTTAAGCCTCTGGACTCGAGTATCTTTGCATATGGGTGTGTTTTCATAATAGAGAGGAAGGATAGAAAAACAGAAAGATATTGAGCGCAGACACCCTGGGCTTGGTTAATATTCATGGGGCTGTGAATACCAAAGGAAACCTCTGGGGGTTTCCAGGGGAGGGCATCTCATGCGAGACGGTTTGAAAATGGGAATGTCATTACAAAAGCCTGCATGCATCTGCTACCTAAAGCACACCTGTTCATTTTTAATCCAGTGATTTCTCCTATATAGTTTGTAGCAGCACAGGAGGAAGCTTAAGCGGGTATCAAACTTGGTGGGAACAAAACAAACAGCCGTTTTTACCGTTTTTCTTTCTTTATTCAATGGAGACAACGCACGTGCGGATTTGTCTCGAGGCTATCGACTGAGATGAAAGTTTTTCAGAAATGCTTTGGATGTGCGGACGCGTGATATTTATGAGCTCAGTGGGCGCGGGCTTCCGTGCAATTAGACACCACATGACTGGAAGAGGCACAGTATAGCCCTGTGGTTAAGGTACTGTATGAAAGGGCCGGGGTAAAATAAATACTGCTGTTACATTTTGAAAAGCAAATTGACAAACGTGCCATGTGGTAGCCTGTAAATATTTGTCCACCACAAACTATGGAGAAATTGCAATAGACAGATCTGTGTCACGCATCTGAACTGTGTACAAGAAATGTATTTTTCAAGAAATATAGTTTTAAGCTTTGTTTGTTTTTTACCACTAGGAATGTCAATTTATGCAATTTCCCATATTCGATGATCGTTTAAGTCGATCAATCAATCAATCAAATATTCGTGAACTGTAATGTGGCATTCACACCAGACGCAAAAGAGGCGGCAAGCGCAAGTGATTTACATGTTAAGTCAATGCAAAGACGCGAATAGGCATCCTGCGGCGCAGCGCGAATGGCGTAAGTTGAAAAATCTAAACTTTGGTAGATATTCGCACTGCGTTAAAGCAACACTAAAGAGTTTTTGCTCTTTGCTCCCCCTACAGGTTGGAAGCTGAACTGTCCATTACTACTGGTGTAAATAATTTAGCCTACTTCAGCAAAGCTGGCTCTGATTGGATTGTAACTTGCCGCAAAGCAAGTTTTTGTAGTTTTCACTCGAACTACAGGACCGCGAGCCGGAAACTTCTTTAGTGCGGTTTTGGTAAATAGAGGGCTGCAAAGCGAATGTGAAAGTGCCGTTCACCCTGTTTCGAGTGGATGATGACTGAAACGTTTTTGGAAACGTTATTTTAAAGTAATAAAAACTCTTTGGTGTTGCTTTAACCAATCAGATGCTTGCTCTAGTAGTGACTTGATTACAGGGAGCGAGCGGAGTCGCAAAAGCCCCTCCCATGAAGCGAATTCCCGCTTGAATGTCTCGAAAGACTATAATTTCATGCTCGAATGAAGTGAGTAAACTCAAAATGTTCAAGCATCTAACTACGCGCGAACAGCGTGTTTTTGCCGCCTCTACCGCGACTGGTGTGAACGCACAGTAATAGTGCACTAAGCTTTTACTGCAGTGGCATATAGGCAATGACATGAAAGTGTGCGTGAATGGCAATCAAAATGCCGGCTTCCTTACGCAAATTAAAAGATTTTACATGGGATTGCAAAATGAGTCAATGTAGTTGGAATTTTGATAAAATCATCAATTTAAACGTATCTCGTAATGAAATATAATGACTTTTACTAGTCACAGTGTATAACTCCGCCTCACATGCGCACTTTGGCAACAGACGCATGTAACATTAAATCCATGCGTCCATGTCAGAATAAAGGTTTCATTATCATCAAGTGTTATTTTTTCTAGTTGTTCACCTCGCTTTCCGAGTCGTTGATACACTGTTTGTTGTAATTATATCCAAGAAGCATATGAAGCTTATTTTTTTCCCCTATTGTACAGTATGTGTTTTGCACAGGTGCCATACACATGTGCATGACCTTGCTTTTTCGATTATCGTTGTCAAGTTTTAGCGATTTTATTATTATCGTCAATTAATCCCTAGTTACCACTGTAATACTTAAACGATCCTTAGGGGAAGTAGTTAACATTTTGCAAAACCTTATAATAATCACAATCACTCCCTCTTTGCATACAATGTTATAAATAGAGGGGTCTGAAAGTGTGAAGAATAATATTAATTTAATGAATAATATCACTGGAATAATACATTGTCAGGAAAGTAATAAACAAAACCGCTTATATGTCATTAAATTTCTTAACTGGTATTTTATGTCAGAATAATTAATATTTTGTTGTTATAGCTTATGAAATGGCTGTTGACAAAGCGCTGTTTATCTATGCTTTTACTCACGCATTACTGTATCAAATTGTGATAGCTCGCGGAGATAATAAATAATTCATTAATATCCACAGACATTTATTTAGATGTTTTTAGCAAAATAATGTTTATCTGGTAAATGGAACTTAGGGTAAATCTTGTTAAAAGTTAACTACATGCGGTGGCTGTTCTTCAGCCTTCAACACAGTGAGTGAACAGCAAAATTAATGTGATTTTACAAGGCTACTAATAAGAAAAAATAACAACAGAAAAACTAATTTAATTCAGCATTTATAATTCCACCAAGTATCATTCATGGCTGTTTTATTCATGCAAAACTACATCGTTATTGGGAAAGGATTTGATGGATCAGTTTAACTTACGTGACTCGTCTCTATTTCTTAGCCAAGCTGCATACATTGCATATCAGGCATTTATAACACATCTCATCTGTGCATTAATGTCTGTTATGTTGAATAAAGGGATTAATTAAAGCAAAGTAAGTATACTCAAAGTCCTTTTAATGAAGTCGCGTTACTCCGCCGTCATATTTGCTGTACAAGCTGCTGTTGTTGTTATGGTGCATTCACACCAGCCGCGGTAGAGGAGGCAAAAACGCAGTATTCGCGTGTAGTTGGATGCTTGAACATTTGAGTTTACTTGCTTCATTCTTGCGTGAAAGCCGCACGTGAAGTTCTAGTCATTCAAGACATTCACGAGCTTTCTATAATCACGTCACTACTACAGCAATGTCCTGATTGGTTAACGCCGTGCGGAAATCCATCGAAGTTCAGATTTTTGAACTTGCGCCTTTCTCGTGGCAACGCTCAATTCGCGCGGAACGCGTCATTCGCGCCACAGGATGCCTTATCGCGTCTTTGCATTGACTTAACATGTAAATCACTCACGCTTGCCGCCTCTACCGCGTCTGGTGCGAACCCTGCATTAGCCCTCTCCTCAGATGCTGTGGCATCTAACACGCAATTCTCAAAACGGCCACAAGATGGTGGCGTTTATCGGTCAATTCGATATTACAAAACCGATATCCGATAATGGAAATCGCTTAAATATTGGGGAAAATATTGGAAAACAGATATATCGGTCAATCTCTAGTCATGATGACTGATTTGGAAACTTTTTCGCAATCATTGCGCAATTAAATTACTAAGCATGCTATGGATGGTTTCATCGGACGCACGTGCGTCTGAGCGGAATAAAATTTCCAGTCTCTCTTTGTGTAATGGTTTGAATAGTTGCTAAAATAAACTCTGGAACAAATACCTTGTCGAAAAAAATACATGTTTTGGTTTCCTAAAGACATGGGAAGACTGCGATCATGGATTAAAGCTATTTAAAGGGAGGTTTGGCAGCCGATCTGTAGTTAAGATTGTATACATTATATATACACAAGTAAACTAAAATAAACTCAAAATAAATCTCAGTAGTAACTGAGTTATGATTTGGCAAAGCTTCATAGACAAATCATTTCCAAAGGGGGGTCACCAACGGACGTCTCTCAAATGCCTCTTTGTCCAATTGGATAGACCTAAAACCAATCAGAGAGATAAAGGAGATGACGTATGCAGTTATATCAGACTTTTGCCAGATCCAGTCGGTAAAACAGCGATAACATCTTTTTTAGATATGAAGGCTTCGAGTGTTGTTCTTTGCTCGTGTTTTAACGAAAAAGAAAAGCTTAAATCGCTTAAAACAGACGCGATAGCTGATTCAAACGAGTGATGTTGCTCTCGCGGAACTTTGACTTCATCCGGCTGTCGGTTCCTATTATTATTATTTCTGATCGGCATTAGAAATGGGCTTGAATGGCCTCTTTGCCAGACTACTTTCAGAGCAAATCTAAATTTGCTGGAAGTTGTCTGGATTTTTTCCAGGCTACAAATAAACTACTCTAAAAGGACTCTGTTGTTATTTATTCATTGCAGAGTTTACTGGAAGTTACGTGTTTTCCACGAAAGCCGTTTGTTTATGTTGTTACTGCTGAAACCGTCTATTGGCTGATATTATAGCCATAAAAGTAAACGATAGTCTACATTCGCAGGACCACCAGTAGCACCATGTTATTAAATTTCCTGCCTTTTTTGCCTGTGTTTATTGTCTTGGAGTACAACACATTAATTGCGATGTTCCTTACTGTCGGCGGTAACTTAATAAAACCCTAAAAAAATTACTGTCGCAGGCAACGAATGAAATAACTACAGAAGGCAAGGTTATTTTCAGCATAACCCTGGCCGGCAATCGATTAGTTATTTCTTGGCTGTTGGGTAATTGAAGACAATAGGGGCCACTGTCAGCAAGCAGCCAATTACATTAACCTGCACTGAAAGAAAGGCGGAAGACAAAGCATCATTGTATATGCATGCTGTTGCCTTGTATTTCATGTTCTGGGTAGATAAAGGCTTCTGACAGAACCTAATGCATTTCATGTGTTCAAAAGGGATGACAAATACATGCAAACGATTATAATACAATAACCCAAAGTGGATAAGGAGGAAAAAACGTTTGGGCTTTTTCTATTTTTCTTTCAACGGGTGTATTTGTATTGCGTTTTTGTCATTTATTGTTTGTGCCGTATGAGCATTAAATCTCTGGCTAGTACATCTCCATCACCCCTATAGCCCCCTTTTTTTTTTACCTGATCTCAGCTGGAAGGCTAAAGATTAGAAACAACAGCAGATTTACAAACAAAAGGGTAATCTCTAGGGGGTTATGCTTGTAAAAACATTTCCATCTAAATGCAGATTTGCTATATCTTATACGATTCCATGCTTCATACGTTCATTATTTAACCACGTGGGACCGAAGCAATTTTTAGCCACGGCTCTGATTCGTAATTAGTTTTTTCAGAAGGTATCCGCAATTGATTTCTTTCTGTTTAATCTGGTAAATTGGACCAAGCTTAAAAAACGATTGGAGAAATACGTAACAGTTTTGCACAGTTGGGTTTTACTATATCTGGAAAGGAGCCTAACTCACCACATATCTGTTTGAATGCGTTTGAGCAAGCGGTTAAAAATGCAATAAACATTGCTGAGCTGTTTGCATGCGGGTTTGTGTTGAAGATTCGGGTCAACAGAGTCATACTCGGCAGCCTTGCAAATCAAGAAGGACTGCTTACATTCTACTCAAGCATAAATTCAGACAACAGGAAGTCATTTCAGTGCCTTTCCATTATCGTGAGCATCACTTCCCTGGAGACGGGTGAAATGAAAGTGTGGGCTTTCTTTCTTTGTATTTGTGACAAGATCTGCTGGAAAAATGGAGGAGTCTGTTCCCTCACAGCTCAGTTCTGTTTCACAACACTAATGCAAATCAGTTTCGTTCTCTCTCACCTTTTGGAGCACCATGCGTGTTTTAGTGTGCATGTAATATAGCATCTGTTTTGGTGCAATCAATTAAGTTATTGTCATCAGGGACCAACATTAATACCTCACCTCAATGTAGAACCCCCGCAGCTCATTCAGGATCAGTCTAACCTTTAGATCGCACCGAAATCGAATCATTCCCCTCGACCGAACGATTTGCTGCACGACATGTTTGTGAAGATGGCGTGTCGTGATTGAACAAGAAAATTGCACCTCCATTTACCCCTCGCGTCGATGTTGTCAAGCACTCGCTGTAGCTTTTTCACCTATGTACAGTCTATTTTTTAGCGAGGACAAGAGATAAGTGCCGTTCGCCGGCTGTAGAGACAAGAGTGGGCTGCCATCATCTCTACCACTATTACCCCGTAAATGAATGTTGCCTGCCAGACAAAACATTATCTGAAAATGTCATCATGCATGAATTTATAGCGTCAGACTTAACGTTACAGTGCACATTTAAAAGTGTCATGTTATCCTGACTAAATACTGTTTTACATTCAGCAGGATTTAGCTGTATTTGCATAGTATTAAACACATTGTTTTGTAGTAATAAACACAATCTACAGTAACAGGGTTTAAAGTCTTTCAATTTAATAATTTCTATTAGTAAAGCTATGGTTTTAAAGGTGCACTGTGTAGATTTGATCAGCTCAGTCCAGCACTCACCCCTCCCTTTTAGAACACATAGAGAAGCTATAGTAGACGCCACAGGACAAACATATCATCACCTGAGTGACAAAACGCGCTCTGTAGAGCAGTTTAGGGCTACTGTTAAAACATGGCGGTGCAAAATTGCGACTTCCATGTAAGAGGACTGCATAGATATATACACTAGATGTCGCCTTGGGGCTCTGAGCATGCGTCAAGACAGGGGTCTTGTCATAGGAAGTATCTAGGTAAAGCTGCTATGTCCGCCTGTACTTTGAATTCATGGACGATGCCGGACTTTTGTGCTGCGCATGGATGAAAGGGCTACTAACACTATGCATTACAGTTAGAAAAAGTAAATTTTCATAAAATCAAAACTTTTATTTTTTCCTGTACTAAATGCTAAATCCATGTCTGACTGTTGAAACGAACCAAAAGAAAACCAAGAAAATCGTCGCGTTCATGACGATTTATGGTGATTTTATTTCTGTTACACCATTGCCTACAATGACGCTGAGGCGGGATTCCCCTGTTTCAAGATGGCGGCCCTGTTTGACGCATTCGGTCCAATGAACTGCCGTAGCCAAGGCGACATCTAGTGTACATATCTATGAGAGGACTGGAGGTCGACAGATTTTACCGATACCAAACAGTACATTTACACGAGGTAAAAGTGCACACCAAAGCTTTTACGCCTGTGGCCGAGCATCGAGAGTTAAAAGAGATTCAACTTTGGGTGAAAAGCTCTGCTTGTCAATGTCAGTTCTCAGTCAGAGTGGAGGAGGGGCGGGACATTACCACAGCAACCAACCGGCTCACAGCAAAACTTTTAAAGGCGGCTGAAAACGCCTTGGGTACAGCCGAGCGCTTGGGTAGCTCTGATACTTGAGCTGTGAGCCGGTTGGTTGCTGTGGTAATGTCCCGCCCCTCCTCCATTGTGATTGGATGGCCGTGTGAGAACTGACTTTGACGAGCGGAGCTTTTCATTAAAAGTTAAATCTCTTTCAACTCTCGACGTTCAGCACCGAGCGCGGAAAAAACGCAGAGCGCCGGTTTTCAGCATGGAAAAAAAACGCTAGCTGCTGGCTTATTTGTAAAATGCAGAGTCAATCGATTGAAAACATGCGCCGGCCGCGGGCATAAAAGCTTTGGTGTGAACGCCCCCTAACGCTTCTCATTTAGTTTTAATGGGTCACGTCATTCATTGCCGAACTGAATTGTGGATCTGTCAACTTCACGTCACTGGCGTTGCTTGCAGCAGAAGTTAAACATTTCTCAACTTTTCAAGCGTCAACGTGTGCGTCAGTCAATCAGATCGCCTTATGCAAATAACAGAGGCAGAGCCAGCCAATTAGATTTATGCAAGACCGGAGAACAGAGGAGCATGTTGTTGCGGCCACTGTGATTGGCTGTTGGCCAGGCTTAATCCCGTCCACCGTCAATCATTAACATTTACACCCTGTGTGAATGTACTAATAGTTGGTCCCTACTTGCTGATAACTGATTAATTAATAATTTTTATAACGGATACTGGATAAAAAATAAACATAACACTCAAAAGGGAAAGTAATAAAGCAACAGTACTGAACCATTAAAATGTGCTAAATGAAATAAATGTATAAGTAAAATGATATTCATTATATAATATATTAATTATATATAAAAAAGTATTAAAGTAAATACTTCTCTGAAATATTCCACTTGTAAAATTGAAATGACATAAATGTATATTATAGCCTTGTAATTTATTTGCTTCTGTTTTAATACTTAATGATTATCTAATCAAAATAACAAAATATGTATTGCAGTAATGGTAAAAAAGAATTGAATTTAAGACTTTGATTAATTGGATATGTTAATGTATAGCCGACAGCTGCATATAGTTTGCTTTCTCTCGTTATTAACTTAAAATATGGATAAAAGTAACCAGCTGGAAATAAACGAATGCAAATCGATTGTAATAATCATAATATTAAAAACATTTGGGATGATATGAAACATAATGATATGAAGCAACGGAAGCACTCGGAAAAACTATCGGCATGGATTTTTTTTGTAGATAAAAACGGCTAATTTAAATAAAAACAAAAGTTTATTGTGTAATGTCTTCATAAACCACTACAAATATAGTTATGTACTGTATATTATATTGCATTTCTGTTAATAGATCCATCTAAAATTTGCACACTGCAACTTTAAAAGCAGTCTGTAGCAGATCACCAGATTTTGTAAACAGGGGCACAGGGCAATTTATTTGTGGTAACGCAGCAGGGCTTCCCAATGCCACATGAGACTCCCAAGCAAAGCAATGAAACTTTCAGCATTCTGTAAACGTGTGGGATGGATGCTATACCATGCTTGTAGACAACATTGGACTGGTGTTTAAAATGCAGTGCAACATCTTATTTGTACATAATAATTATGGGTTACATTTTACAATAACAGTACTTTCTTTATTTTAACAAACTGCAATTTGTGTGATCTCTTTTATTTTGCAAGGGGGAGCTCAACTGTATTAATTAACAGGTATGAAACTAAGGTAATCTTTATTCGTGTAAGAATTTATAAAAGTCGTGTTGAACTTAATGAGGACTCTTTATTAGTTTATAATTAGTACATGTCTTAACTCATCATTCGTTTATATTAGGGATGCTCTAATTAGGATTTTTGCAGCCGATACGGATAACCGATTAGTTGTCTTCGTGATTATGGCCGATACCAATTCTGATACCGATTCTTTAAGCTGATATGCAAGCTCTTTGATGACTTTAACTGTTAATATTTTTTCTAGATAAAGTAATACCACAGATGTTGCGTTTGTTATATTACTTGCAGTAATTAGGTATATTATTGTTTTAATAGAGAATTAAATAAATAAGCACAACAAATATTTCTATGCAAAGAGAAATGTAATTTGCCCTAAAAAGGTTTATGTCTGTTAAAAGTACTGAAAATTAAACACTTCACAGTCTTTACTGTATGAATTAAATATGCACGCATTTGTATAAACTACAACAGTTCTTCAGTGAAAAGCAGAGAGTGACTTTATTGAGAGATGAATTAGGATACTGTAGCTTTAAGACGTGAGATAAATTGCTCTATACACGTGCACTGATGACAGGCTGCCCGTCTCTGAGGAAAATAAAAGTTTAAACAGTCAAAACATGCAAATAATAAACTTTCGGCATGAGGATGCAATTGTCCGCGATAGCGTTGAATACGCTGTTTGATGGGGATGTGAAGACGCCACACGCTGTTAGGAACGGAGCACACCCTTGATTGGAGCATCCCTAGTTTATATTTAACTAAAAATAAATTTAGGTCGTAGTTGATTATGATTCATGTGATGTTATTGTGGAATTAAATAAACTTTGACTGATTTATTAAAAGCAGATCTTTCAAACTACTCGCCTACTCACCTTTTAGCTAAAATCAGCCTTTCTGAAATGTATTTGCTTAGACTGTTCATTAAAGTTTTACACTTTTAAAAAACTTAATCACTTGTAAAAAGATTAAATATTTAAACACAGCATTCGAAAATTAAAAAAAGCTTTAATGCAGAAAAACAAATCTAGTTAAAAAATCTCTTATTAGTTCACCTCTCAAAAGAGTAATTCGTTCATTATTCAGTTACCAGATTTACTGCATGTTTGTTTTTGCAAAAAGAGAGGATGACACAATAGAAATATTTGTTGTCTATTTCTTGTGTTTTGTATCGTTTAATGGTACCCAGTGTTGTTTTAAATCAGTCCAGATTGCAAACTCACAACATCAGCCAAAATAGTATTTCTTTTGCCACCGTACAGGCAGCAGCAACAGTTTTTATTGAATTATATTAATTCTCAACTGTGAGAGATATATTATAGATGATTGCCGGGGTGGTATGTTTTCGATCCCAGTTATTATGTGTGTCCGTGCAATCCTAGTCATTTTTGTGTCGCATACTTTAGGGCAGCCATCACTCGCGGTCATCTTCCATCTACACATGCAGAGATGGATGCAATCACATAGGACATCAGGCTGATGTTTCTAAAAAGATGGAGAGTAGCCAACCAAATGGAAGTAAATGGAAAATAACATTCATGGAATAGTTTACCGAAAATGAAAATTTCCACCATGACATACAGCTATCAAATAAATAGCGAAAAATAGAGTAATTTTTGTCAGTTTAAAGTATGACAGGCAGACCGCTTTGACTTTCATTAAATTGAAAAGATTATCGAGGATATTCTTTAAGAGTTCCCCCTGCATAAGAAGCCACATGGGTTCATTTGTGAGTGAACTGTTCCTTTAAGCCACGATGAAGACATTGCCACCAGCCATCTTTCCAATCTCTCATTCTTAATTATGGTTGGGACTTATTGGGTCAGGAGAAATGAAATTTCCTCTCTCGACGATTGGTAGAAGACTCCCTTTTTTACACGAAATCAAATCAAATAACAGCAGGGTGAGGCTAGGCGCGAGGTGCCGAGCGAAAGCCGACTCTAATGAAAATGAATCTATGAATTTTTCGCACAAGTCAGCTCCCTCTCTTCTTCAGTCCTAACCCCGGTTTCATTCATACAATTTGTCTCACAGCAATTACACCCTCACCTTTCCACATGGAAGTGAGAATGATGGCGAGCGCTGTGTGCAATGCGATAAGCTCTAATGCATGTGTATACATTATGAATTGCGTTTCACTTGAGGGTGAGAAAGAATCGCTACACTACGCTGCGCTTGGGGTTTCGTCTATGCATCAACTGCCTTTTTGTTCATGCCTCCTATTGATTTTTTTCCACCGAGACTAAAGGGATTATTACCAGTGAAATAACTCCATTGGGTTGCACGGTTGGTGCTGCCATGGTTTGCAGAATTTATAAGTTGCACTGTAAATAGGGTTATATAGGCCTAAATAATATATCATATGGTATTGCATAATGTATGGATATTGATTTTAGCAAAACTACTTGGTATATCTCTCTCGAACCACAACGTCATTGATATTTCTTTCTTCTGAATCAAAGATCAAAATTCAAGCAGCGCAGTTTGTCACAGTTTTGCGCCTTAATTGTCTAATAATTGTCTTTTCTCTTTTTTAGGGACAGTAAGTTGTGACACACTGGTGAACATGCGTAAGGTGACCCACCAGAGGGTCCAGGAGCCGCTGTCGGGTACAGCCCTCCTGCCCTGCGTTTTCACCCTGCACCCGAGTCCCTCTCATGAACCTCCACGCATTAAGTGGACCAAACTGTGGGGTCAGCGTGGCCCGGATGGTCTCCAGAAGCAGCAATCAATTCTTGTGGCTAAAGACAATATAATCAAGGTGAAGAAAGCCTTCCAGGGCCGCGTCACCTTGCCGGGGTACCCCGGGAACCGCTACAACGCCAGCTTGGCACTCATGGGCCTGCGTTCAAGTGACTCGGGAATGTACCGCTGCGAAGTCGTGGTCGGGATTAATGACGAACAAGACACAATCCCCCTGCAGGTTACAGGTAACGTACAGTGGTACACCACCACAACCATGTGAACATGATCAATTTGATGCCTTAAAGGGACATTCCACTTTTTTTTGAAAATGTCCTCATTTCCAGCTCCCCTAAAGTTAAACATTTGATTCTTAACGTTTTGGAATCCATTCAGCTGATCTCCGGGTCTGGCGCTAACACTTTGAGCATAGCTTAGCATAATCTATTGAATCTGATTAGACCATTAGTATCACGCCTAAAAAAATAACCAAAGAGTTATTACAATATTTTTCCTATTTAAAACTTGACTCTACTGTACTTTGCTGATGTAACATGGCTGCGCCAGGCGTAGGAATATTACGCACTGGCCGAAAATAGTCCCCTGCCATTGTAAGTAACCAAGGGGACTATTTTCGGGCAGTGCGTAATATCACTACGCCTGCTGCAGCCATGTTACATGAGCAAAGTCACTGATTTTTACGCCAGTTTCATAGTATAGTTCCTAGCCATATCAGCCTAGAAAATCGCAACTTTTAATTTTCTGTCGGTCTTAGTACACAATGTAACTACAGAAGAGTCAAGTTTTAAATAGGAAAAATATTGAAACTGTTTGGTTATTTTTTAGCGCGATGCTAATGGTCTAATCAGATTCAATGGATTGTGCTAAGCTATGCTAAAAGTGCTAGCGCCAGACCCGGAGATCAGCTGAATGGGTTCCAAAATGGTAAGAATCAAATATTTAACTCTATGGGAGCTGGAAAATGAGCATATTTTCAAAAAAAGTGGAGTGTCCCTTTAAAGTTTGTTTTGTGCACAAAAACTCTTAGCGCTGCTTTTTTAGGCCTCTGGGTAAAAAAACCCTCACAAAATGACTAAATGTGCTATTTAAAAACGTGCATAATTATAGTCACTAGTGACGAGGATTACTTTCCTCCACATCTGCTGTTTATCGCAAAAGACTCTATCAGATCAGATCAAGAAGACGTAGACCAAACAGCTGTTCTATTTGAAGCTTGTGCCAAAATTTAAATGCAGTTAGATGTCGTTCAGCAAACGGTCTGTCAAGGGATTCGTTCTTGCACTTTTCTACACATTAACTGGCAAACCTCATCTCCCAGTTCATGACAAATTTAAAGTTAGAGGCGCCACCCAACAGCAACGGGAACGAAATGGACCGTCACTCCTTCTAACTCACTCCCTGACTGCCGGTTAAAATTTAACAAGTGCAGATGCAATATTAATACCATACATGTGGATGTCTGTACATTTCTGTGACTCGGAACAGATGAACTTTCTGTTCGGCAGTTTTGTACATAAGATTATTTCTAGTTTTTATTTCAAACAGGGAGTGCTGGAGTAAAGTAGGGGATTCAACAACATTTGAATAAAAGAAATAACCATTTTAGACCAGATAAATTCAAATTTTATTTTATATAAAGTAATATATGATGATCGGTAGGCTTGTCGCGATAGTCATTGAAACTGTGATTACCGGTGCTTCAGCCTCTCACCGGTTAGATCACTTGCCCACCGCGACACCGTCTTTCACCGTCGTTTTGATATTTTCTTGTAAGTGATCATTTAGTTTCGTTAGAGAGAGCAAACACTACCACACATTTGTGTATTCCCTGAGACGCAAACCTATGAGAGAGTACTACTGTACAGTATGTGTTGATGGCCAATATACACAATGGTTTCACAAGGTCAGCTAGTTGAGCTACAGCTAATGCATCTGCAACTATATTGTACAATACTACAGGAACTACAATAACTAGCTTCAACGAAGACTGTATATGATTTTCATCTGAATATATATAGGACATTTAGCAATATAGCCAAGTAGACATGTATCTGACCTTGCTTGGATTATGTCTTCAGGAAGGTAGTTGCAGAATCTCTAACCCAATTTTTAATAAGCCGTGGCTTCCCTCAGAGGATTGAAAGTCCAACATATTATATTCCCAGATGCTTGTCAAAGACAGTGAATATTTTTTATGAGTGGTAAACTCCAAAAGGGAAGGAAGAGAGAAAATAAAATAGAAATAGAAAATGAAGGAGAAGTCTTCCTTCCATGCCTCTTTGAAGTGGGGCTTCACGGGTAACGGACGTTTTTGAGAAAGAACGGGGGGTATTGTTTAGAAGACAGAGATCTTTCTTCCAAGACCACATTTGAAGTATTTCACCATAAATTAGCCTACCTGGCTTTGAGTTTTTTTCTTTTGTGTGTTTTCCTGGGAAGGGACGTGGGAATTGTGAGGGTGGAGAAAATGAAAGGTACGGTAGAATCCAGCGAAAGATTTGATCTACGAATAGTTGATGGACAGTTCAAAAGTGTTCCCAAAATTTGTGCACCGGACTGAAATGGCATCCCTCAACTGTGCTGGAAAACCATGGCTCCGTCCGAAAGCTCAGCCAGGTGCCTCAGGGGGCATTAACTTTGGGGGCAGCGTTTGTGCTCCGGGAAACACATTCGGACAGCCTCCATAGGCAGCGTGAATTTTGTTTGAAATAAAAACAGAGAGTGCGTATGTAATAATTAATCAAATATTTGCTAGAAAAGCAATCAAAAGGTGTAAAAAGTGAAAAAAAGTGAAAATCTTTATTTACACTAAATTTCAGGGTTCCCACATGTCCTTGAAATCCTTGAAAGTTTGTGAATCTGGGAGAAAAATTCAAGGTCCTGGGAAGTTTTTGAAAATATAAATACATAGATACGGGTCATTGAAAGTGCTTGAATCTATTTTATGCAAGAAGTTTTCTGGAAAAAAATCTATATTATTCCCTGTTTAGTGTAGGATATTATCATAAAATTATAGACTTTTTAAATACACGTGCTAAACAGTTTGCTTTAAATGCTTATATCTTCTGTATGCGAATGTTGATTCATACCGAAATGCTTTTTTGCATAGTTGTGTTTGACAAATGAAAATGATTCGGGTTACGTATGTAACTGTTGTTCCCTGAGAAGGGAACGAGGCGCTGCGTCTCCCTTGCCATACTTACTCCGTCCTTGTAACGCCGTCTTTGGCAATATTTCTTATAGCGATATACTTCCTGGCTCCCGCGTCACCCTGTCTTTGTTGTTAAGCCTCACCATTGGTATACACATTCAGACGCACTTAAACTTGGAGGCGTCTCCATAGTGTCACCGCAGTGACGCAGCACAATTTCCCTCGAAAGGGAACTGTAACAATGTATCTTTAAAGGTAACATGATGTAACCTTGCTCTCACTTGAAATGTGTCCCCACATTTAGTTCTTGAATTTGAGGGTATTAGACCTGGAAAGTCCTTGAAAGGTCCTTGAATTTGAAGTTAACTAAGGTGTGGGAACCCTAAAATTTGTGCTCCAGCCGCTTTTTCGGCCACCATTTTATTTTTTCGAACTCGATCATTCTCGACCAATCTCATTCCCTGCGCACGCACACGCATTGAATTATGGGACATTGAAGATCAGCCTGGCATAACTTATTCAAGCAGGGAGTAATATGTAGATAAAAGTTTGTGTTTTGTGTATGTGTGAAAAAATTGTGTGCATATTCCACTTAATGCCCTTCATTCTCTAATTTTTCCCCAAAACAGGAGTGGTCTTTCATTACCGCGCACCTCACGACCGCTACGCACTCTCCTTTGCCGACGCCAAAAGGGTTTGTGTGGAGAACTCTGGCGAGATCGCCACACCCGCCCAGCTGCAGGCCACCTTTGATGACGGCTATGACAACTGCGATGCCGGTTGGCTATCGGATCAGAGCGTCAGGTCAGAGCGAGAAAATCAGAGCGTTTTGTTACAGTAGAAAATCCTTACCAGACTCAGACACATGGGTATATTTAGCATTAAAGAAGTATTTGAATGCAGGGCTTTAGCTTTATGTCTATATAATTCGGTGTCAAGAGTGTCATCTCAATCTTCCCGCATGACTAGTTATGAAACTATTACTTTGTAGATCTTTACATTTAAATTAGTAAAATTTACACACTTTCGTAATTCAAGTTTTGAAATAAAAAACAGAATAACGCAACTTTCTCAATCAAATGCGCATGACAGTGGACAACTTAATAATTAGCCAGCATATCAATTAAAATATCTTATTGCCTCTTTATTTTGTATTGACTGTATAAGAACCACATTGGTTTCCAACTACAATAGCTCGCTGTTGAAGACCTGCCATCTTTAATCTCATCAACGCAGCTGAACGCCAGGTCGGCTATTGATTTCACAATTCATATCTACCACTTATTGTCAGCTAGTAATTGAGCTGAGAAGCCCGGCCCTCGCTGAATAAAAGCAGGATCGGACTTTTCCCTCTCTGCCTGGGAGAGCTCTAATTGGTCCATCTCCAAAGAAGCTTGGCTGCACATCAGTGAAGACGCAAACGTGCAATTAGTGCAAATACATAGAGACATCAGAGATTTCTGGATGGGGATGGAAAATACATAGGCTGTTTTAATGGTTTTATGTAACCAGGTGATGCCCACGAAATCCAGACTTAGAAGGTGTCCAGCATCAGAATTAAAAAAGCCCCCTTTTTTGCACATATAAGATTAAGGTCTGAACTTACTACAACCATGTTTTTAGGGGATTTAAAAAATATTTCCTATAGAGTTATTAACATTTTTTAGATTATCATTATAAAAAATTATCATTACCGCAACATGATATTATATTAAATATATTCATTTACAAACTCGTGTTTCGGTAATGAGAACTAAAAAGTTGTCTAGGTACTATGACAAACAAAATTTCAACTTTTATCTGGAGAGAAAGTCAATTCCAGCAATTTTTTTAAATGTTAGTTCATTGAGGGCTTAAACAATGATTGAAAATTGTTGCGGAGGATGAGAAAATTTTCTTGGACATTTATATTCCTTATTATTGTCTCTACATTTACCAATGATCACCAAATACCACATGTTTCTTTACTGTAAATGTTTATAGTATAACATGCACTTGAAGCTTTTAATTTTTTTGATTTTTTAATTCTAAATATTTCCATGTCAAAGAACCCAAATCCAGTCATGGACATGTTGCAGTAATGAAAATTTTCCACTTAAATGTGAAAAACAACTAAATTGGTTTGTATGATGTCATTTGAAATCATGTGGTAAATAGTACATGAAGAGATATTTGTAACTGTATGCTTCTTATTTTGATACTCTTACTTTGCATTTACATGTTTCATGACACCTCATTAGTCTAATTTCGCAAGAATCACCCAACCGCCTTCAATATTTGGGCTGGACTTTAGGAAATTCACCATTCCCATGCACCACTTTCCTCAATCTTTTCGATCAATGTGCTTTAATGTAATTACACAGTCAATGTCTCACTTTCGTATTTATCTCTGGAATTTACTCTTGCCCTCATTCCTACACAGGTACCCCATCCAGTCTCCACGGCCCGGCTGCTACGGCGACAGGGACGATATGCCCGGCGTGAGAAACTACGGATTTCGAGACCCAGATGAGATGTTTGACACCTACTGCTTTGCCAACAACTTACAAGGTACAGCCTACAGTGAACACCATGTTTTTAAATGTCCTCATGAGCCATATCTCAGACATCTACCTGCTCATGTCCCAACCCACAGAGCATCTAAGTAGGTCGCTATCCTTTCAGCCCAGCCTCACGGTTTATGCCAGAATGGGTACAGCATTACATGCTCGTATTTACAAGGCGCATGTCACTGTATTTTATGCAGAAACAGAAGCCAAGAGTTTTTATGCCAAAGCGAGCATAAGTTTTAATGTTTTACATATCGTGCCTTGCTACTCACTTTGATAAAGAAGAGCCTGCATTGGAGTTTTACATTTAATTTAATAAATACGTTTATTGATAGTTTTCATCAAGAATGTATGTGGGCAGATGTGTACTTTTTAAAGAATTATGTGAAGGTAGCACAGAGATTTATTTAATTTAATTATAATCTCATTTACTTAAATTGAATTGATGAGTCGGATTAGATCACTTTTTGCTATTCATCTCAAATATAAAAAATCTATTTTACCCGAATTCACGTAATATATGCTCTTTAAAAATGGAGAATTTGTTCTCTAAATTAACTGATCTGACATTTTCTCTGCCTCAATTTTTAACAGCAGACCTCAATTTGTATTCCGCTCTTTCTCTCTCTCTCTCTCTCTCTCTCTCTCTCTCTCTCTCTCTTTCTATTTACAGGTGAAGTATTTCACACCAGTATGCCAGAGAAGCTGAGCCTGGCCTCTGCCTCCACTCACTGTCACACTTTGGGAGGTCAGCTAGCCACAGTCGGGCAACTCTACCTGGCCTGGCAGGGAGGTTTAGACCGCTGCGACCCCGGCTGGCTGGCTGACGGCAGCGTGCGTTACCCTATTAACCTAGCACGGCGTAACTGCGGGGGAGATGAACCAGGGGTACGGACTCTTTACCACAACCCCAATCGTACTGGCTTTCCAGAAAACACTGACCTGTTTGATGCCTACTGCTACAGAGGTTTGTTGAAGTACAGTATAAAATATATATATATAATGAGGAGCAAAGAGCTTATTATTGGGGCGAAAATTCATATATGTATAATAGTTCTAAGTAGTGATGCACCGATGTATCGGCCGCCGATATGTATGAATTTTGAAACCGATACCCATTGATTATTAATTAACTGCGTGAAGGCAATAAGTTGCATGTCTGTTGCATAATCCAGCTTTTTTTTATAAATCACATAGTTAATCACGTGAAAGATAACTCATTCATGTGAGCTATGCGGTCAGAGTATTTCGGGAAAATGTCTGCAGTTTGGGCTTTTTTCAAAATCTCAGAAAAAAATGCTAAATTTTATCTTAATTTGTGCTTCTCTTATTATTGGTCACTTGAATGTTAAATAGATCTAATCCATGTTCGGTAAAAAAAAATATTTGATGCAAAAATAAACTAGATAATAGGCCAACTGGATAGTATTGTATATAAGTGTTTAATATCGGTATCGGCCAATAGTTGTCTGTTTAAATTGGTATGCCCTTCCCAAAATCATACATCCCTAGTTCTAAGCATACAGTATGTACTGCTAAAAGTCTAAGGCCACCATGCTACCATTAGATTTGTTGTTTTTGCAATTGTATAGTGATCATATATAATTATTTCTCAGTATCTGTATTAGAATACAACCAGAAAATACAGGAAATGTGTATGTAGTATTAAAGCAGTATTAAAGTATAAGCTGAAGTGTCAAGTATTTAGGATAAACTCCCCTTCCACTTGAGCAATAGCAGGCAGCTGCAGGATCTCTTAAACCTAAATGAAATTAAATCCTAATTTCTAATTCTAATCGAAATGACTTCAGGACTTCAGTCTCCTCAAAAAAGCTCAAGATGTGTTTCGTGCCAAGATAGGTCACAATAAATACTGACTGATGCCTGAAGAAGACATTTAGTTCTGAAAATTGTTTTGTTTTTAATTTTGTGTCCATATTTATTGTATTTCTGTTTGTATCTTAATAAAAAGAGTGAAAAATAAACATGGATGGACATTAAAACTTTGCTAAAACAACAAAGCTGGTAGTGGGGGCCTAAGACTCACTATACTGGAAATAGTGAGGAGTCTTTTTTTCTGTCAAATCCCTTACATGTATATATTATTATGGCAGCATGTTTCAAAATAATTTATATTTAGTGACATTCAGAGATTTACCCTGGTGTCACCATCATCTGAAATGTATGACATGAAGATTTAAATTCTTAAATTGTTTTGTATCAAGAACTTTAGATTTTTGCTTTGTAGTTTCAGTCAGTGCTGTCATCTAAAGCCATTCAAGTGATTATCTCTCTACTTTCAGAGAAGACTGTTGAAGATCAGCCATTGTTACTCCACCAAACCCTGGAAAACACTTTCAACACTTCAGGCGAAGAAGAGGTCCAGCTCCAAAGAAATGAAGTCTTTCCTGAACCTTCTACTTGGACTGGTCTGGTGGATCTAGACAAGGAAGATTTTAAATCCATTATAAACAACGAATCATCTGAAATCTCAGAGGAGCATGTTGTGATCCACCTTAGGCCTCGAGAGCGGTCTGTTGACTGGAAAGACGACGGCTCTGAGGATGCTGTGGAGAAGCAAGAGAATCTTCAAGGGGGCTCGGCTAAAGAGGAAACTGATGAGAGTGATGATGCAATGGGACTTGATGCATCTCCTGACCCCTCTTCAATCACACCGTCCTCCTCTACACAAGCTCAGACCAGCAACAGCGTGATATCTAACTTTGTGAACTCAATCATGAAACCATGGAGGTATTGGACCGGTACTGGAGATACTGGGATACCAGCCACAGAGTCAAGCCTCTTCAAAGGAACCTCAGAAATGGTCCCACCTGCCAGGACAAACCCAAGCAGAGGGAAAACAATCAAGGGAGGTGTTGATAATGCCATATTGGAGCCTGACACAAAGGAGCTTTCATTCAACCCCTCCTTAACAGATCCAGACGAGGGGCTCTTGGAGCAGGAGAAAGAGTTGGTCTTCGTTGCTGCACAGCCGGTGCTACAAACCCCAAGCCAATCTGAAACTGATCCATCATATTCACAAACCAACAGCTTCACTAGCCCATCTACAGGTAAAAGTGCTATTTCACCTAGTTTTAGGTTCTACCAGAGTTTATCCATGAACAAAACTGACCTAAAGTATCAGTAGCCTTATGTGGTGTTCACACCAGCCGCGGAAGAGGCAGCAAGCGCAAGTGATTTACATGTTAACCCTAGAGTCACATAAGCTACAAATGTGAGTGATACAGAACTTGATGGGCGTTCCTTGGCTAGTATCTAAAAGCGGTATCAAAAGTCACTTCAGAGGTATTGTTAAGTTACAAAAACTATGTTTTTGGGTTTAAAAGTATTTATTTCTCTATAAAAGTAACAAAATATATGAGAGAAAATGCCAAACTTATCAGATATATACAGAAATACGCATTTTCCGCCATCTTGAATCATTTTCTTCGACTCTTGTCGCATCGCTCAGCATTTGCACAAAATAGCCTTCTTGTCTATTTTGGCCCCACCTTGCTCGGCACACTCCCATTGAAAATGAATGGTAGCCTGTCGCTCTGTCTCTTGTAACTTATGTGACTGAGGGGTAGATCAATGCAAAGATGCGAATAGGCATCCCGTGGCGCAGATGGCGCGTTCTGCTCGAATTGAGCATTGCCGCGGTAAAAAAATCGGAACTTTGGTGGAAAATCGCGCCACGTTAAACAATCTGGAGCTTGCTCTAGTTGTGACGTGATTACAGGAAGCGAGCAGCGTCGCAGAAGCCCCTCCCATGACGCAAATTTCTGCGTGAATGTCTCGAATGACTAGAATTTCACGCAATGCTTTCACATGCGAATAAAGCGAGTAAACTCAAAATGTTCAAGCGTCCAACTACGCGGATAGCGCGTTTTTTCCGCCTTTTTCGCGTCTGGTGTAAGCGCACAGTTGTGCTGCGTACACACCAAATGCGAAGCATCGCATTCCTCGCTCTACATTACTCACATGATTTAACTTTGTGTCATGCTAATTTTTAGCTTGAGTTGATTTTTTCAACTTGCGCGAAGGTGATTTGCGTATGTTTACTCAACAGTCGCACCACCCAATTCGTGTTATTCGCACGAGTTTGCATCTATTCGTGTCTTTGCATTGACTTTATATGTAATCAGACCGGTGAATTTGCATTTGGAGTGTACGCCCCATAAGACACCACATAGACATATAAACAACAATAAAAAATTTGGGATTTAAATTTTTTTTATAGGTTGTCATGCAGCTATGTCCCTGTTACCTGACAGATATCACTGAAAAAGGTGTCTTGACATATCACACCTGTCTCTGGGACTACACCAGACTCTGTGAACAACAAAACGTGAACGCAGTTCAGCCAACCTGAAGACTTTGAGCGCTTTCTGCCCATCAGTCATTTTGGACATTGACGGGGCAGCTCGTAAATGGGAAGCAGAAAGGCGCTAGCGTTGGTTTGTTAGGTGTCAGTTTGTCATGTGAGATCACTACTTTGCTACCGTTATTTTTGACAACTCATGTCATAGCATCTGGTCAAGGCACTGTTTGGGATTATTTGACGTCTCACAAGTGACATTGAAATGATGCTGTCCTGATGCACCATCATTGTCTCATTAAATGTCTCCAGATGGCTGTAGGTTTCTCATTGAAGGGTTTGGGAAAGAGATGACACATCTTCTAAGAAAGTTCCAAGTTTGCATCAAATTAAATATGCTATCTGGTTTAAGTGCACTTGGTTCCTAAATTATCTAGCTAACTTGTATATCTTTTTGCAGTGTTTCTGAAAAAACAACAACATGGTAGGTGCAGTAAGACTTCATGAGAAAAACTCTCTGACACAGTCATTGAGGGGTAAAGGTTACCACCCAGACACGGCTCATTCTCTGCTACGAGAGCAAGAGAGATGCTGTGGAGGTCACTGCACTGAGATTTATTCCTACTTTCTCCGCTCGAGGGCTTTTAACGGATATCGATGTCTGTTATATCCATGCCAAGTATAGCAGCATTTCTTGGTTGCAGAAAGCAAAATAGGCTCCAGCCTCTGTAAATTTAAAGCATTGCAAGCCTAAGGGTGGGATTGAAGCATCTTACTGGTGTCGTTTTCACATGGTGGCTTTTGGCACCGATCCGTTCTCAAGTCATCATCGGTACAAATACGCCTCCCTCCATCCAGACTCAACAGGGTGCATTAATGTTTCATGCGGGGTGAAATTCCAGCTTTAGTCAGCATGCATTATTTACATCTGAATCTAATTAATGCGCTTTGGCCAAACCGTAGGCATGGCTGCAAACTCCGGGTCTCACCCAATTAGAGAGCCTCTTTTTGAATGTGATGTGTGATTATCGTCAGGGCCAGAGCGAGAGAAAGAGAGTGAGTATGTTTGTTTAAAGACAGTCAGGAATGAATGTAGTGCTCTGGAACTGCTGTTGGATAGAGAGCTGCTTCCTTTTCATGTTTTGCTTCGGAGGTCATTTGACTGTGTTGGGATTCAGTGGCTATTTCACCCTTCACTGGGTGCTATACGTCTCCTCCCTTGTTCTAAATTTCATTAGATGGAAGCTGTGGAGAATTCAGATATTTCACTCGCTGAATGATGCTGTGTTCCTGACTATTTGAAATTCCAAACCTATGACAGGACAGAATGATCAGCCCTAAATTCAGTATCTTGTGATCTTTGACCAGAAATATATAATGTTTTAATGTCTCTATCTATCTATCTATCTATCTATCTATCTATCTATCTATCTATCTATCTATCTATCTATCTATCTATCTATCTATCTATCTATCTATCTATCTATCTATCTATCTATCTATCTATCTATCTATCTATCTATCTATCTATCTATCTATCTATCTATCTATATCATATTATATATCAAGCCAAATATTGAATTCTTACAAAGAAATCAGAACATTTAAGTATACAAGTTGAGTCATAATACTTATGTCAAATACTTCTTTTCCCCGCTGTAATATATATAAAATAACCTAATTTTCATATTCATATTTTCTGGTGTTTAATTTTTTAGTTATATTTTTATGGTTTGAGTCATAACTTAACCGTGACACATGATTGACTGAAACACGTTGAGATTGTGAGGAATTTTAACTCAAGTATTTCCACCTACGGCTGTCTGGAACACAGCCTTTTAAAAACTTTGTGTCTGTGCCCTTAAGTTTAGAAACACATTGAATGTGAAGCTGTTGTTGATTTGAACTGTGATGAAATTCTCTGTATGCCCTTCCAAAATCAAGCCATGTTCTGTGTTCAAGGACCTCTTCAAGGACCTAAGACCAAAAATTTCCCTTTGATTTGCCAGATTGCTTTTCATATGCAACTAGAGATATTAAGGCGATATTGTGTGTTCAGGTCATTTTTTTCCTGCATTTACTACTTTATGTCAGTTCTTTCTTAAAAGATTCAGTTTCTGCTTCCAGTAATGTACTGTGCATACTACTTTTTAAAAAGTTGCACTGATATTAAAGGTATAGCGGAAGATTTTCCCCGAATTATTTAAAAGTACCGCCCCTCCACTTTAAAAAAAAAAATGCACACGCGCAACACTCCTGTTAAACGCGTGCACGAGAGAGAGAGCATGCAGGAGCCTAGTTCTTCTCTTCGCTCTGTTTACAAGTTGCTGTCGGCATGTTCACCGTGTCTGTGCAGTTCGTGACTTGTGCCAGGGCTAGCATCGCTAATCATAGCTTACATGAACTTTTACTAGCAGTGATTTTAAGTGGATTTCTCCAAATTGCATGACAAACTTTACCTGTCGAGTAGAAAATTCGCGTGGGAAGCCCAACCTGTCCTGTTAGCTCACGCCAGCATGTGAAATAGTCTCCCATAAACACTCTGGTCTTGTTTCTTTCTTCATAGTCTTTTCACTTCTTGTCATACAATTCGTAGACACTTTTTCTCTTGCGACCCTCAGACATTTTGAAAAAAAAAACACAGTGAGAACGCGAGCTTCAATGAATGGCTGAAACCGTAGGCCACCACACATATACAGTACACCTGAAAGTGTGATGTGCAGAAAGCGAACCTAGGGACGAGCACATACGACTGCTGCTGTTATACGTCAACATATCATCAGAATGATTGACATCTGGGATGACCAATAATCTAGATGATCCACCCAGAAAAAGAAACTCTTCCGCTATACCTTTAAATTTTCCTGAATCTACAGATGCCGATGCAGCAGGGAAAATAAGTATTTGACATAAGTATTATGACTCAACTTGTATACTTAAATGTTCTGATTTCTTTGTATGAATTCAATATTGAGCAGGACTCAAAATCATTGCATTTTTCTGTTCTTTTTGATGTATTTTGACAGGATGTATTACGCCATGACTGATTGGCTGTTTTTAAACTTTCTGTGAAAAATTGCTTTTATTGACTGATACCGATTATTGGGCTAAAAAAGGGATTATATCTCTAAAAAAAGTATTTATTTAAAAGAATGTAAATGTGTGAATTAGTGATGCACCGAAAAATGCACTTGGATGCACTTGGCCGAAATCCGGAAATAAGATGGTGAAGGCCAAATTGGTCTGCCACAACTTGTGTATAGATTAACCGGTTCTTGCCATAAATAGACATTGATTCTGGAAAGATGTTAATAAAAAATAAGTCTCAAATGAAGATAATTCTTTTCTATTAGCTGCATTTCAATGCAATATGTTTTGTAATGTAATCTTAATATGGTCACTAAACTAACATGTTACATTAGCAGCGGCATTTTTAAATCTCTTAAGTTTCCAAATAAATGTCAATGGGTAGTTTCCCATTGTTATATCATGTCGTCTTTTATTGATATAATCAATTTAATTTATTGTTTCTTTACACCAGCTGTAAATGTTTAATACCGCTACAGTCGCGTGACTGCGGAGAGTAATTAGTTATTCATATCATTAATTGCTCAATTACTTGGTTATGTAAATTGCACCACGTTCATGTGACAGCGCAACAGCAGCGTCCTGAATAATTCATAGTTATTTAAATATTTCATTGTGTGTACCGAGCATATGGTCTGTGAATACCTATTCTCATGACTAAAATGCTAAACACTGCTTGTTGCCTTTAAGGCACATGATGTCGTATCAGAGTAGATATCTAAATTATCCATTTCAAAAACATAACGATAAATACTTAAACATAAAATGCATTGTTTGAACAAAGTGTAATGTCTATAAGGTCACAGGATTTGTTCACACTGCGCGCAAATCCATTTTAGTCTTTGAATTTGATCAGTCTGGACTGAAGTGATGAGATCTGCGCTATAGGTTTAGACAGTCCAGTCAGCATGCTGTATCTGGCTGCTTTAGTAATGATGGAAGCGTCAGCATGATGTCAAGAAAATTTCTAATATAATAACTGAGTGCAGATGTTAGCGTGGAAGGACAGAAAACTACAAAATTTGTCTTTGCCTTTATATATTATGACATCTCACTGCGCTGCTGAATTGAGAAAGGGTACAAAGGCATTAATGAATACACTACGTCCAATATGATTCGACTTACAGTATTACTATTTACGTCTGTAGTGCTACAATAAATAAAAAAGCTGTAGCTCAGATGGTAGAGTGCATTATGTTAGCAGCACAACGCTTACGGGTTCGATTCCCATGAAATTTATAAATGTAAATGTATAAGTGTTTAAAAAAAAGATCTGAATCCGATTTCTAATCTTAGTCAGGCACAGAAAAACATTTTTCTGCCTGTCAGAAAAAGCCTTTATGTCCAGTCTTTAAAAAAATACTGAACCATACCTCAAGGGAACAATTCGTTTGGTCATGGTGACCGGCGTCCTTTTTTGCTCTATTAAGGATTAGTTTAGCACTGAGAGCTGCAGTGTGCTTTTATGATGCCTTTGAACACGTATTAATAATGATGACAGCACTGCTAGCAGCATTTTTACTTACTGTAAATGCTTCTGTACAGAATCTACGTGAAGATTTGAATGTATTATTCTGTCCATGTTTGCTAGATTTATTAGCAATTGCGATGTAATTGACACATGTTTGATTAACAAGTTAGCAGTGTTAGAAAATATGTATGCAATGTAACGGTAAAGAGCATTTGGACCTGTATTGCTTTCAAAACGAATGTAAATTTCTGCCTTGCTTTCACGCAGGAGTCAAATAATACCCTCGGGGAAGAAAACAGGGGTCACTGTAGCTTTCTGGGAAACGCATCTAGATAGGTTTAAGATAGATTAATTGCTGGATATCTCCAGGGGATTGAAGGATAAATAATGACTGTTCTATACGGAGCTACTCGCATTAAAGTTAATTACCGTAGTTCTGGGGTGGGAGTTAACATATTTTGCACGCTAATTAAACATACATTTAAATGAAATGATCTCCTCCCCTCATTTTGTTAATCACAGCGTGTTGTCATGCCCACAGGAGCGATCGGATCAGGAATAGCAGACACGACCGTTTCTTCGAATCCCTTGACGTCTAAGAGTAACTTTGGTGCCGCATCCTTTCAACAGCTATGGATGCCAAAATCTCTAAAAGCTTCTAAGTTCACCACTCCAGGCAATAATGAGCAATTGGTATTTCAAACCAGCAGTCCGATGGAAGCCAAAGGAGGAGGGCTGGAGATCATGACCATTCCCATTTCCAAGAACAACCCTGAAAACTTCTCTGGGGAAGGAAAAGACCTGAATGAGGACAATTATCCGGTTCCCAAAGGCACTCCGTTGCGATTATCTGCAGAGGATGGAAAGGAAGCTGAGGGGAGTGGAGGGAAAGAGTTACCGTTCATCCTTGACAGCCAAATGAAAGAAACTGACCACTCCAGCGACCACAGCGTACCCCTGGAGACCACTGTCAGATGGGAGCTTATGAGCCTTCAAACAACTCAACCTACTGCTGAATCCAGTTCATCTGAACCCCCTAGCACAGTTGCGGAAGCCAAGGGTGAAATCGTGTATGTCCATCGGCAGGTTGAGGAGCGCAAACACAATCCCTCCAACCAAATAAATGTGCCTTTTGTCAAAAGGAAGCAGAGCGTAAATTTGACCGTTGCACCTGAAATAGACACTTCCAATGAAGCTACCACACCAAACCCTGTTACGACAGCTGCCGTTTCAGAGCAGGGTGAACTGAAAAACCCCTTCACCGTTGAAAACACCCCGTCCGGTGATGTCATCACCACTGAAGATATTTTGTGCACTACAGATCCAGCGGTTTCCAGCACGTGGCTACCTGTGGTTCAAGAGGAAGAAGGTTCAACACAAGCACCTGTTCCTACCACAACAATGACCAAATCTGAACCTCCGATGACGAGTAATACAGTTCAGCCGACAAGCCCTGCTACAACGGATGCTTCCCACGTGGCTGAGTCCAGGTCAGGAGTATCCGAGTCATTTGTGTTGGTTCATGGCTGGGAAACTTCAGAACAAATTCCTACAGACGACCAGTTGTTCGGGACTACAGGAAGTCCAGGAAAAGATACCACGAACAAAACCGATGCTGACTGGGAAAACGTTTCCTCCAGAAACTCAGGTAAATTTGTGTTTTGCTTTATTCTGCTATGGTTTGATATTTTTGTCTTATCTAAGCATAAGCATTACAATGATTGCAACTGTGGCGGTTGTAGCCTAGTGGTTAGAATCTGGCTTGTTGAGTTGTCGGTTCGGGTCTCACGGCCGGTGGGTTGCGACTGTGGTGCTCTTGAGCAAGGCACCTCACCCTAATTGCTCCTGGGCGTTGGGATAGCTGCCCACTGCTCCGGGTGTGTATGTGTTCACGACTTGCATACTCGAGTATGGGTTGCATGCTTGTCACTTTTCACTAATGGTATGAATTACAATATGTTTATACTGTATGTATTATTTCTTATCTGTCTTTTGTACTGTTATCATTCTCTTTGTATTTTTTCTTTAACACCCATTAAGCTTAGTGTAAAAGCGCTGGTGGAAAGACCTGCTGAAGCTATAGCAGAGTAATTACAGGGTTAGGGGCAGTGCAATTAGAGAGCCAGCGTATGGCAGAGATCTTAGCCTACGACAAATCAATGTTGACAGAAGCCAGCAGATGTGTTCAGTAATTGACTCCAGTCTCTCTTTAGTCTATACGCATGTTTAAAATTTTTCCGTATACATACACTCAACTCCCATCACTGCAGTCGATTTCTTTGGGTGGGTGTCAATGCCGTCTAAGACCTTAGATTTGCACTTAAGCAAACATGATTCGGTATTCATGGAATGAATGTCAACAATGGTGCATCCTTAAGTTTACAAAGAATGTGCAAGTATACAAGGACAAATAGGATGAATCAATTAAAGGATTAAAGGATTTATTGACAGCAATGCAATATAATATACATAACCATATTATCAGTGGTTTATAAAGACCTTACACTGTCAAAAATAAAGGTACAAAGCTGTCACTGGGGCAGTACCCTTAAAAAAGGTCCTAATATGTACCATTTAGGTACAAATATGTATCTTTGAACTGCTAATATGTACCTTTGAAGTACTAACATGCATTCTTTGGGTACAAATGTGTACCTTTTTGAAAGGGTACTGTCCCAGTGACAACTTTTGTACCTTTTTTCTGAGAGTGTACATAATGAACTGTATTGTTTTTATTACCTTAGAATGAACCGTTTTTATCTACATACACCGCGGGTGTCCTTACATGGAAGTCACTGTCATGTTTCTACAATAGCCCTATATGGACAAACTGCTCTACAGAGCGGGTTTCGTCCTTACCTTGTCTCAGACGACGACAAGTTTGTCCTGTGCCAGCTTCCGTAGCTTCCTTTGTGTTTCGAAATTGAGGTTGGTAGCAATTCACAATCTCACAACTAGATGCCACTAAAAACCCACACTGAACCTTTAACTGGCCTTTCTATAGTAGCCCTAAACAGACAAACTGTTCTATAGATCGCTTTTCGTCCATACGTTGTCTCAGACAACGACATGTTTGTCCTGTGCCAGCTGCCGTAGCTTCTCTTTGCGTTTCGAAACTGAGGTTGGTTGCAATTCACAATGCCACCATTAAATGCAGCTAAAATCCCACATTGGACCTTTAAGTGGCCTTTCTACAGTTAGTCTAAACAGACAAACTGCTCTACAGAGCGCGTTTCATCCCTACGTTGTCTCAGACGACAACATGTTTGTCCTGTGGCAGCTACCGTAGCTTCTCTTTGCGTTTCAAAATTGAGGTTGGTTGCAATTCACAATCTCACCACTAGATACCACTAAAACCCACATTGGACCTTTATGTGGCCTTTCTACAGTTAGCCTAAACAGACAAACTGCTTTACAGAGCACATTTCATCCTTACGTTGTCTCAGACGACAACATGTTTGTCCAGTGGCAGCTACCGTAGCTTCTCTTTGTGTTTCGAAATTGAAGTTGGTAGCAATTCACAATGTCACCATTAAATGCAGCTAAAAGCCCACATTGGACCTTTAACTGGCCTTTTTTTTACAGTAGCCCTAAACAGACAAACTGCTTTACAGAGCACATTTCGTCCCTACGTTGTCTCAGACGTCAACATGTTTGTCCTGTGGCAGCTACCGCAGCTTCTCTTTGCGTTTCGAAATTGAGGTTGGTTGCAATTCGCAATCTCACCACTAGATGCCCCTAAAATCCCACATTGGACCTTTAACTGGCCTGTTTTTACAGTAGCCCTAAACAGACAAACTGCTTTACAGAGCGCATTTCGTCGCTACGTTGTCTCAGACAACAACATGTTTGTCCTGTGCCAGCTGCCGTAGCTTCTCTTTGCGTTTCGAAATTGAAGTTGGTAGCAATTCGCAATCTTACCACTAGATGCCCCTAAAATCCCACATTGGACCTTTAACTGGCCTTTCTACAGTAGCCCTAAATGGACAAACTGCTCTAAAGAGCGCGTTTCGTCCCTACGTTGTCTAAGACAACGGCATGTTTGTCCTGTGGCAGCTACCGTAGCTTCTCTTTGCGTTTCGAAATTGAGGTTGGTTGCAATTCGCAATCTCACCACTAGATGCCTCTAAAAACCCACATTGGACCTTTAACTGTTTTTTTTTACAGTAGCCCTAAACAGACAAACTGCTCTACAGAGCGCATTTTGTCCCTACGTTGTCTCAGACGTCGACATGTTTGTCCTGTGGCAGCCACCGTAGCTTCTCTTTGTGTTTCGAAATTGAGGTTGGTTGCAATTCGCAATCTCACCACTAGATGCCTCTAAAAACCCACATTGGACCTTTAACTGTTTTTTTTTTACAGTAGCCCTAAACAGACAAAGTGCTCTACAGAGCACATTTCGTCCCTACGTTGTCTCAGACGTCGACATGTTTGTCCTGTGGCAGCTACCGCAGCTTCTCTTTGCGTTTCGAAATTGAGGTTGGTTGCGATTCGCAATCTCACCACTAGATGCCCCTAAAATCCCACATTGGACCTTTAACTGGCATGTTTTTACAGTAGTCCTAAACAGACAAACTGCTTTACAGAGCGCATTTCGTCCCTACGTTGTCTCAGATGACAACATGTTTGTTCTGTGGCAGCTGCCGTAGCTTCTCTTTGCTTTTTTGAAATTGAGGTTGGATGCAATTCGCAATCTCACCACTAGATGCCTCTAAAAACCCACATTGGACCTTTAACTGTTTTTTTTTTACAGTAGCCCTAAACAGACAAAGTGCTCTACAGAGCACATTTCGTCCCTACGTTGTCTCAGACGTCGACATGTTTGTCCTGTGGCAGCTACCGCAGCTTCTCTTTGCGTTTCGAAATTGAGGTTGGTTGCAATTCGCAATCTCACCACTAGATGCCCCTAAAATCCCACATTGGACCTTTAACTGGCATGTTTTTACAGTAGTCCTAAACAGACAAACTGCTTTACAGAGCGCATTTCGTCCCTACGTTGTCTCAGATGACAACATGTTTGTTCTGTGGCAGCTGCCGTAGCTTCTCTTTGCTTTTTTGAAATTGAGGTTGGATGCAATTCGCAATGTTACCACTAAATGCCACTAAAAACCCACATTGGACCTTTAAGTGGCCTTTCTACAGTAGCCCTAAATGGACAAACTGCTCTAAAGAGCATATTTCATCCCTATGTTGTCTCAGATGACAACATGTTTGTCCTGTGGCAGCTACCGTAGCTTCTCTTTGCCAGGGTTCGTACAAGGTGCTTAAAGTGCTTGAAGTACTTGAATTTGACTTTTTTAAATTTAAGTCCTTGAAAACCCTTGAAAACAGCCATATTTATGAAGAAGTACTTGAAAAGTGCTGGTATTATTCAAAGACAATATATAGATTTTAAAAATAATTTTAAAGTGTTTTTTTTTCAATAAAATGCAAAAACATTTATTTTAATCGAAATTAGCGCTGCCCCTCCTCCCCTACCACTTTACGTATCTCATTAACTGCTCGTTCTGACGTCACTCACGTGGAGCACGGTTACCGAATGGTAAGAGACAAGAAGTGCAAGTTTAATCCAGCATGGCTGGAAAAGGAGGTATATAAAAATTGGCTCCTTGAGGATCCAAAAAGTGTTCATCGTGCACAGTGTAAAATATGCAGCAAATCTCTCGAAATTTCAAACATGGGCGAGTCGGCGCTGAAGAGTCACATGCAAGGGGAGCGTCATGTCAATGCAGTTGGCCGCACTGGATCAACATCCGTCCGAGAATATTTCACCCCCACTGTCTCAAAGCAGCAGGTAAGCATTTTGTTGTTGTTTGTGTGTGTGATCATTTTATTTGTATCCAAAATTATGTGAACGGAGCGCTGTAAATGTGCACGTGCAGTGTATGTTTCATTCATACTCGAAGCCAGAGGGCGCTCTCGCATAGAAATTCAAAAACGAATTCATAGAAGAAATTAACGTGAACTGCCAGAAAATTCTTAATATGGACAAGGACATCTAGTCATAGCTGTAACTAAGTTGAATTAAAAGCAGAAACATTTTGTCTTATAATTATATAATTGTTACTATATGGTTTGCGTGTTTTTTAAGTCTTCAAGAAATAAAGTAAATTAATGCTGAAAATATTTAAGTATGTTAATTCAGTGCTAATTTATATTAATTTATTATAGTACATAAAATATATATTTGCCCTAATCTGTGATAAAAAATGAAATGGAGTCATCCAATATTCAAAAATCTATAAATCTATGGAAAACGGATCAATGAAAGCATAATGACTAGGCTAGAGCACCTCCTAGTGGCCTAAAAAACAAACGTTTCTTTTGTACAAAACATTAATTTCACAAAGGTAATATCAATCTATCTCTCTATCAATCTGGTGGTATATTGTGTTTTGAAGGACTTGTAATTGTAGTTTGAATTAAATAAAAAATCCTTACAAAATATAAAAATAGTTTTAGTCCAAACTAGTCATTAGAATGCAATAAAATAATTACTTGAACTTTTACAACCAATACTGCATCCTTGCTAGATATCCATAATTGAATAAATTTGCCATAATTTCCTTTGTACATGTTCTTTTGCAGAACCCTCAACCTACTACATCATCAGGAGTCTTGGATCCTTGGGTACGAAACAATGATACTTGGAGGGCTGAAATTCTTTGGACTTAATTTGAGCAATCTTCTTCAGATTTCAGTTACTGTACTTAATTTGTACCATCTTGTTTTATTTTTTTATTCATGCATGCTCCTTTTCAGAGGTTAAGGTAAATAAAGAATATGTTTGTAAAAATACATCTCTGATTTGTAGTCCTTGAAAACCCAAAAAATGGTGCTTGATAAGTCCTTGAAAGTCCTGGAATTTCATTAGACAATATCTGTACGAACCCTGCTTTGCTTTTACACACAGCCCATAAAGTTTTTGGAGAAATCAAGCTTAATAACAGATCGTCATGCAAATGACAGTAAGATAGATTTGAGCATTTGTTTTTGAAGATCAAATTCAATCTGTCTGTTGAATGAACAGTCGCAGCAGGGCCTTTAAATGTTTAATGTAGCAAAGCCTTGAAGAACTTCAGACTGCATGGCAACAGACACAACAGCATCGCTCATCAACCCTTTTCAGCAACTGCTCTCAATCCCAAACAGACAATACAACTAGCAAACGAGAGGAAAGATTTTCGTAACACCCTGCCTGCTTTCAAGCTTGGCATGAAGAGAGTCCTCTTGTCCTCTTTTCCTAGTGCAGGTGGAAGTTCAGAAGGCATTTTAATCAAGTATGTGCCGGCGGAGAGACCGCTGTTCTTTGCCGCTCCCCTGAGGCCTTTTAGGCATCAGAGAAGTGGTTTTTGAAAAATAGCCACCGTCACGGTAGTCATAACACCAGCACTAGATCGGCTTGCCCTTAATTGGGGAAGCACATCACATTGCGATGAGACAGGAAGGGAACGTTGTGCGTCTTGCGCTGTTCCATCACTCTGGTTGACATGGCTTGGAGCTGTTTGCGAGTGGAAGCGGACAAGTCCATCGGTCTTGGAGGGACGGACGGGTGCAGTCTACACACACACACACTCAAACTATACACACACATTCATCACACACAAACTTATCACATATATTCATTACACACTCGCTCTACCTCACACACATTCATCACACACTCACATTTTTCTCATACACACACAAAGTTGTCACAAACAGAAACCCATCATAAATTTATTACATTCATACTCTCACTCATCTCTCTTTCACACACTCATTTGACTCGCCCACAAACACACACTCGTCTCAATCACACATTCATCACACACTCACTAATTTCTTTGTTACAAACACATTCATCACACACACATACACACACAGTTCCTCATCATACAGTACATTCTTCATAAATCCACTCATCACACACACAACTTCCACTAAAACAACCTATATAAATATTAAGAAGTTATTAAAAATGTTAGGTTTTGTTTTTTGGTCATTTAATTTATTTATTTACAATACATAATAATGTAATTTATTAAGTAATCTATTTATTTATTTATTGAGAAGGTATAGATTTTTTTTGTTTTTTTAATCTATAATTTTGTTGCTTATTGTAGATAATTTTTAATGTAAAATGCACACTTAATTAAAACCCCTACTTTTAAATTTTGAGGCTTCTCAAGCATCATAAGCCACATACCTTTCGTGCTATAGTAAATAGTATTTATTCGTGTCAAGGACCACAAATGTCTTTTTCGTGTCACTCATTCTCAATTTCTGTATATTGTTTTTCATGTCCACGAGCACAAATTTCTTTTTTGTGTCATTTTATGTATTGGTTTCTCTTTATTTTCTATATTTTTACTATTGTCACTTGGGGTTAGAACGACTTTTTCTGTTACATTTCAGACATCCTAACCCACACCCCCAAATTTAACCCCAACACCAAGCGACAATGGTTATCAAAAAAAAAGAAAAACCAATACATAAATTGACATCCTAACCCAAACCCCAAATCTAACCCCAATCGACAATAGTCGATGCTCAGGGACAAAAAACAATATGAGTGTCACGAAAAAGACATTCGTCACAAAAAAAAAGGGAAAATTGTGTCCATGAACACGAATAAATAAATAAAATATTTCGTGACAATAACACAAAGTGCCTTGTGATAGCGTACTGACATGGGGCCTTGCAACCATATCCGTGCCGCCTGCACGATCCATACTGTTTATAATTTTGCACATGCGCAGAAGCTCAATGTGTTTTACAACGGTTTACGACCTTACCTGATCTGTTTTACGCATGCGAAACAACCAGAGTTTATATTAAAAAAAATAAAATGCGTCATATAAGAACACCGGTGAACTGTATTAAAAGTTTTCTTTTGTCCAATGGGTGAACTGGCGTGCTCCGTAATATTGATATTATGTAAGAACATCCTAATACAAAAAGACTTACACATCTCGTTCACACGGGGACGTAAGCAGTAACGCTTCCCATTAACTTTTAATGGGTGACGTCGTTGCCGAAATGAATTGTGGATCCGTCGGCGCTGCGTCAGTGCCGTTTTTCGCGGCATTACACATAGACTGCACCTTACTCTCGTATTCACCTGCAACTGTTAAAGTTAAATAATATTTAGCAGACGCTTTTACATCTCTTTAGATTCGAACCCTTATCTCCCTATACATAGTCGGAGACATTACAGCTGACCTCTGTCTTCAATGTAAATGACATGACATAAAAATCAAATCTCACAGAGTGTTGAGACTAGAGATTTGCATTAACGGAAGAACTCGTACTTCATTCCAAACGGTGTATATTAATGTAACATGTAGCCTAACTCCTTTTTTTGGGGGGATTGGCCACAACGGGAATTCATAGTTTGTCGTGAACTAAAAAAAACCCTGCTACGCGGTTTTGGATCATTGACAAGTTTTAATTTAAATATGTTTATTAAAAAGAGTCTTTGTGAACTACACAAAAGTATAGGCTACAAAAATATGCTGCTAGTTGTAATGCTTGGCCGTAAAGTGTTTCAACGCATGCGTGGTACCAATCGCACAGTGAAATTGTGACGTTTTCTACTACGCAATTATGCGCATGCGCAGAATGGATCGTGCAGGCGGCACGGATCAGGTACTGACACCCCATGTCAATCAAAGCATTTTTCCTGTATGTTTTTAACTGTTTTTAATGTTAGTGCTGCACTTTTAAAAACAGAAGGTAAGGTTTATGTCCGAGCTAAGCATCAGCGCTCGCAGTTTTTTCCATGTTGACAAATGTTCAACTTTGATTGAAAGGCTAAGCTGGTCAATGTCACTTTTCACATAGTCTTCCAATCACAGTGGAGAAGGGGCGGGACAAATACCACACCAACCAACTGGTGCATTGTACAGCAACAGATCAACAAAACAGAAGTATAGAAACTAAAGCGATCAGCTGAAGAAACGCTTTATATGCTTTGATGGACACAGGGCCTAACTCCATTATATCTACAGTCAGATGCATTTGCTGCTTTTAAAACCATGAGCAAGAAATACAGTCTGCAAACTGTCAGACTGTAAATTATGAAGCCCAATCTGGCGTTTAGACAGACAGTTGAATACCTGCGAGTTATTATCCTTAAGCTCCTTCAGACGGATGATTCTGACTACAAGGTAATACACTATGAATATATGATCAAAGTAGTAAATTCAGTGAGGAGAAACGTCTACAAGCCTAATCTGTGCTGCTGACTCAATGAAGGACTTTTTGGTGTGTGCCAAAGTGAGTGACTATAATTTTTACTATGCACTAAGGATCTGCTTCAGGTAAATTTTTTCAATTTTTATAAAAGGCTCAGATTGATGGCTTCAAAGCTAACATCTATTCAAAAAAAATCCACAAATTGTAATTTAGGCATAAAGTAACATCTTTGAACCTTCTCCCTTGGCTCAAAATGCAGTTATCCCCATGATGCCGCGGTGGCACACAAGATGTCACTTCAAATGTTGCATATGTCACAAATCTAAGTTTTTCACGCTAGCCCTAAGAGCATAGTTGAGCAGAGATAATGATCGAAACAGAGGTGAGAAAGCAAGCACGATTGCTTTCAACACACCTTCGCGTCCCCTTGGAAGCCGAGCGTGTTGCGTTGGGCTTTGATCATGTGAGCAGAGAACTCTACTACTGTTTGTCGACAAGCTAGCAGTTGTACTTGCAGCTAACCAAGCTGCCAGGCTCTCTTTAGGCAACATCACCCCCTCCTTCAGATCGTTTGTTTACTGTTTCACCACCCACACAATGCGATGGGTGGTCTCGTGTAGCTGTATCAGGAACCGTGATGTTTGTTATGTGTGTGAACTGAAGGAACTGTAAACATCGAAATGTCAGATAGCTCTCTTAGAGCAGAAGCATTTCAATGTTTTCAAAAAACATGCTGTACTACTATCAGGTTGTCTGCCAGTATTTATCATTTGCTAATTGAAAATCAGTTAAATCCACATCGCCTACTTAACAACTATGTCTGTATTCAAGAACATGCGTCTGCCACTGCACCTCTCTGACAATGCTAGCAACTTTGTTATTATTGCACATAAACATGACTATTAAGCTTTGACATGTGACTTTGACTTTCCACCATTGTGCTATGAGCATGAATAATATCTCAAATCTAGTAATTTGTTGTTTTTGCCTGGCAGATGACAAAACAGCCGAAACTACCCGGCTTAAGGAAAACACCACAGTTTTTCATTTTTTTACTATGTTCTTACCTCAACTTAGACGAATGAATCCATACCTATCTTTTTTCAATGCGTGCTCTTTTAATCTTTGTACAGTGCCTCGTGAATGTGTTAGCATTTAGCCTAGCCCCATTCATTCCTATGGCTCCAAACAGGAATAAATTTAGAAGCCACCAAACACTTCCATGTTTTCCCTATATAAAGACTGTTACATGAGTAGTTACATGAGTAAGTATGGTGGCACAAAATAAAACCTTTGTTTGGAGCCATAGGAATGAATGGGGCTAGGCTAAATGCTAACATATTCACGAGGCACTGTACAAAGAAAAGTGGACGCATTGAAAAAAGATAGGTGTCATGGTCCTGTCAGACATCCGTGCTAGATGTAGGTCTGAGTGCATCTGACAGGACCGTGGCAGTATCATGTTCTGTGTGGGGACATGTGAGATCACATTCTGTGTGTGTGGCTGCCACATGTCCCCGGTGTCTTGTTGCTGTCGTGATCTTGCCAGACCTTAGTGTAGATCAGGTCTATGTTCTGTGGGCAAGGTCAGGGCAGCAGTGTGTGTACGTGGGAACACGTGTGTTCACATCATATCTGTGTGACACGTGTTCCCCAGTGTTTTGTGGCTGTCATGGTCTTGCCTGACCTTGGTTATTATCCAGAGGGCAGGACCAGGGCAGCATTGTTTTATGTGGGAATACGTGTGTATTCACATCATATCTGTGTAACACGTATTCCCAGTGTCTTGTCACTTTTACCCTACTCCCTTATGTAATCATGTCTTAAGTGATTAATTATGTTCACCTGTTCCCCATTGATGTGGTGTCTTTATATTGCCCTTGTGTTCTCTGTGTGGTGTGCGTGCGTTGTTGTAAGTTCTGTGTTAATGTTCACCAGTTTTCCAATCCGAGTTTTCTCGTGTTCTGTTTGATTTGTGTTCCAGCACAGTGTTTTTGTTCCCTTATGTTTTTACCCCCTCGTGGGTGTTTAAGTTTATTTGTAAATAAATCATAGTTATATTTTTGTATCTCGTGTCTGCGTTTGGGTTCTCTTTTGTTTTCATTATTTGGTGTTTACACACCGTGACAATAGGTATGTATTAAAGGAATAGTCTACTCATTTTCAATATTAAAATATGTTATTACCTTATATTACCTTATTATATTTTATGGCGTAAGCTAAATGCTATCGCGGCGCGCCACGCGCTCCAGCGCTTACGTGCACGCACACAGATGATAGAGGGATGTATCAACAATTCTTAGTTAACCCTTTAACTGCCACCCTTTAACTGTTTGCATTTCTTATCTCCTTATGTCACCACTTAACACAATCAATGTATTTTTTTTCAACACATCCCATAATTTTTTAAAAATCGGCCTCTACCAAACGGTTGATATGTCACTTAAAGGAATTCAAACACATACTATGGAAATTAGAAAATATGAACTATAATACTAATTTTTTACAAACATAATCCAAATAAAATGGTTTTGTATATTAAATCTTCTTTATTTATTGAAGTATAACATATTAAAATATTTCAGGTTTTCATTTTAAAGCAGGACATGACATGTTTTCATGTTTTTTGCAATAAAAATGACCAAAATTAACAAAAATAAGGATATTCTGCATTTAAAACCTAAAATAAAAGAAGGCCAAAGATAGTAATACAATGGCATATTAGTATTTTATGATTTAAGAAACACACTGTCAAGTTTGGTAGTGCAAAATAATTTTTTTTGTCTTTTTTTTAGATAAATTTAAGGGGTCACAGCATGAAAATCTGAGATTTTCCATGTTTAAGTGCTATGATTGGGTCCCCAGTGCTTCTATCAACCTAGCAAATGTGAGAAAGATCAACCTAGTAACTTAGTTTTGGTAAACCATTCTCTGTAAGCATGTGAAAAAACAGGTAATTGAAATGTGGCTCCCCTTGTGATGTCAGAAGGAGCCCTTATTATAATAATACCACCCCTTAATTTGCACTTTCCAACCACAGCACTGCCATTTCCAGTGTTTTAATCCAGAGAGGGTGAGACAGAGAAAATAATTCACAGCAAAACTAAGTTTCAATTTCAACTAACCACCATCATGGTCATCGGTGTTTGCATTTCATTCGCTCATTTGCATTTTAAAGGACACACCCAAAACTTCTCATTTTTGCTCACACCTGCAAAGTGGCAATTTTAACATGCTATAATAAATTATTTATATGATATTTTGAGCTAAAACATCACATATGTGCTCTGGGGACACCAAAGATTTATTTGACATCTTAAAAAAGTCTTGTGACATGGCCCCTTTAACATTTATTTGTAAACCAGCAATGCTGTGTAGAGTAAGCCAACATTGCAAACAATCCTTCAAACAATTTAAAACATCATTTAAGAAGTAATTATTGATTAATTAATGAGTCATTATGATTTCCATACATTAATTATATGAATTAATTATAGTTATTTAAAAAAAATATCCAAAAGTGGCAAAAATACATACTTAAGAAATGATCTTAATATATTAAATAAGAAATAACAATAGCTGTGTCATATTCATAGCTGTGAATGATCAGAAATTTATATTTCATAGCAAATAGTACACTCTGACTGCAGAAATGGATGATCTGAAAACATTACCCTAGCTTTTCTACTTTTACCATTAAGTGACAAATCAACCGTTTGGTTGAGCATGTTTTTGAAAAATTATTCAAAACATATAAAAGTTTTTTCATGGCACCAAGTTACATAATTTTGTAAAGTTAGGGCTCTTACAGTGTAATATGTCAAAAAAATATGGTTTCCTTGCAAAATTTCAACAAGAACAGTTCATATAACAGAAGTGATTTTTTTCTTTCTAAAATCCACATAACAAGATTTGTGTTGTGACAAGTGCTGTTGATTGATACATTGGTATCTAGTGGATTTTTTTGGCAAAACATATCTTACACAAATAGTAGAGATGGCTCAATCAGCTTGAGTTAAGTAAGGTACTCCTCTCAAAAAAATATAGGGACTCAAAATGTGCTCAACCGTTTGGTTGAGCTGGCAGTTAAAGGGTTAAGGTAATAACATATTTTAATATTGAAAATGAGTAGACTATTCCTTTAATTCATCGAAGTTGAGGTAAGAACATAGTAAAATATTAAAGGTATAGCGGAAGATTTTCTCGAATTTTGGAAAAGAACCGCCTTCTCCACTTTTTAAACAAAAATGCAATTGCGCAACACTCCTGATTGACAACTAGGAGGACCAATAGTCTTGATGATCCCCCCCGGAAAAAAAAATCCTCCGCAGTACCTTTAAAAAACTGTGGTGTTGTCCTTTAAGTCGTATCCAGAATTCAGAAGACGAGTCCTAAAGGTGGATTTTTTAAATGCTTTGGGACTGTAAATAAGAACATACCAGTTGTAAATCTAATTTACACTGTCAGACAAAATGGTCCCTAGCTATCACTAGGGCAGTACCCTTTACAAAGGTCCTAATATATACCATTTAGGTACAGATATGTATACACTTGGTACCAATATGTACCTCTGAGGTATTATTATGAAGTTTTAAGATGAAAAGGTGTACTTTTGCAAAGGGTACCACCCCAGAGACATCTAGGGACCACTTTTTGACCATTTTTCTGACAGTGTATACTTTTGTGTTTTAAATGTCAGATAGAATAAAAAACTGCATTTACCTAGGCATAGATGCATAATAAGAGTTCTGACCTATTGTGAGCCTCAAACACGATTATTTCCTTATTTTTTGTAAACCTCTTTCATGCAAAAGACTCTCGAAATAATGACTGAAACGTTACAGTCATAATGTATGCCCCAACATTAAATTACACATTAAATTAATTACAATGTTGTTACAACGCTGAAAGTTATGACTGCTGAGTTGAAAAACATGCTGTACTGTCAGGTTGTCTGTCATTATTTATCATTTGCTAATTAAAAATTAGTACATTTCCTCCAGTTAAACCTACGTTGCCTACGTAACAACTATGGCTGTATTCAAGAAAATGCGTCTACCACTGCACCTTTCTGACGAAGTTAGCACTACATGCTAGTTAATGCTATATGCTAATGTTTTGGCTGAAGCTCTACTATTGACGTTATGCTACATACACACCAAACGCGAGGCATCGTGTTACTCGCTCTAGATTACTCTGGGATTTAATTTTGTGTCATGCAGATTTTTCACTCGAGTTGAATATCTTCGAGTTATCGAAGATGCGTTTGAAGCAAATAGCACATGTTTTCGTGGCAAACACGCCGCCCATATTGCGTCATTCGCATCGCCCCACGCCAGGACAAGTCTGATTGCGTCTTTGCATTGACTTTGTACTCGCACAAATCATTGAACTCGCATCTGGTGTAAACTCACAGTTACGTTTTGCAGGTCCATACTGAAAAAAATCACACAAAATTATCACTAGGCTCAAACATAAGTCTGTTTGCACACACACCGAGCTACTTAAATGAGCCGCTATGACAAACAGCCAATCAGAGCAAAGCTTAACGTTATTATTCATGACCCTTTCAAATAAGGTAATAATAGACCATTTCATTCTAGGACCAATCCTAGGGTTGCGAATGGACATGTAAAACTGTTTCTGGATCATTTTTTGCACATAATAAAGCCACATACCTTCTATGTACTGTAGAAATCAGAGAACAATGTAACAATACAACATCAATGCAGTTTTTGGCACTATTAAAGACCTCTTAACTTGAGCTGGACGATATGCCCAAATTTTTATCATGATAAACTTCTTAATTTCGGTCGATACGGTATAAATCCGATAACGGTATGCATATTAAAAATGCCTCAGGAAAAACTGCCAAGAATGCCTACAATGGATGTCTGAACCAAATACAAACCTCTGAAAAAATAAATTTGCCAATGAAACCTTATCATATGCCAATAAAACTTAAAAAGGCTCATGGTTGCTTAAAAAGACGCCACGCGTTTTATAGGGAAGTTGCGCCTTGACCCGCGTTTAACATGCGTTTTTACACGTGATATGTGAACGGCCACAGGACGCCGTAATGTATATCGAAATATCGGAAATGCGTTTAGAAACCATAACACCGTTATCTACAAATTTTATACTGCAAGATATATTGATATTGAAATATTGTTCAGCCCTACTCTTAAAGGGAGATTTATAGTCGTGCGTAGGTTCTACGCCGTACGCCGTAACTACGGCGCAGTCTATCCGTAGCCTGTGCGTAGCTCTGCATAGCCTGACGCGCACCTCGCAAAATTTTTAACAGCGCGTCAGTTCTACGCGGACCGCAAGCGATGTGATTGGTCCACCAGAACCCCTCCCGTCAGGTAAAAAAAACTGCGTCATAGGTATTTCCGTTTGTGACGGTGAAAACAAAGATGAGCCAAGTTGAGGAGTGATTTAACTCAAACTGCATCAAAAGTAGCTGTTTATTTACTTCCATCATAGCTGGTCTTCTCAAAACATACACAACAAGTTGCTGTTTCTTCTTCGTTTGTGGGTTAACTTGCCCGGTTTCTTCTTCACTGACGGTCGCGCTGCTACTGTGGTTGCACGCGTGGATACTGCCCACCAGCGTTCGCGCGTGTGTTTGTACGTCGACGCGGAAAACGACGCAAAAGTATAAATGAAAACCGACGCGGAACCTACGCCGTCACTGCTACGCCGTAGGACCTACACACGACTATAACGACTATAACGCACGACTATTTTGCGAGGTGCGCGTCTCTCCCCGCCAGCATTTTTCATGATTTTCACAAAAGTTTAATGCCTCCCAGAAAATGATCGTCTTTATATAAACATATAATTTATCAAATGAAAGAACAGACCATCATCTTTAAAAAAAAAAAAATCTTTCATCCTACCTTCATTAGTTCTCTTTTTATCACCTCTCAAATATGGGTATATTTCTTCAAAAACACCAAATTTTGAGGAAAGAGCTGAGATAATTCCATTTTTGTAAAGAGGACTTTTGATAGAGATCAGATGCAGAGCAATCCTCAAAACTTACATGGACATACAGCTGTTTGCCTAGGGCGATACTTCCCAGTTTTATAAGTGAATAATAGCAGTATTGAGGATTGATGAGATAACTTGTCAATGGCGGGGAAAGAGTTAAATAATACATAAAAAAAGTTGACTACTAAGATCTCATTTCCCATATCCCATTTAAGTCATTTCCCATGTTCACAATGCTGAAATTTTTTATAAATGCACTGGCCGGGTCGGAAATTGAAGGCTTTGATATTCCTGATACAAAGCGCCTCATTGTCAGTCCGCTGATCAGGATCGAAGCCATAACACAGTGATAAAGCATCCTCCTCTATCTGATCATACGCACAGCTTCAGGTTCCCTACCGACAGGCAACTTCAGGTTGCATCTAACCTGAACAGAATCGTGCAGAACCTCCTGCTGCCTCCACACCCCACTGACATGCTTATTTTTAGCAACATGGCATTTTATTCTTCCCTATCAAGTTTAAAAGAGGGCGAGTCGCAGCGTCTAACATGCTTTTCATTATCTGTCGCACACAGACGTGCCGCCGCATCGTGCATTGAATTCCACTTCGAGCGGTTTTGCGGATGCATTTTGTGCATATGCTGCTACAGCTATATTACACAAATCTCAGATGCAAGCTCGCTGACATCAAATAATGTCAACTCGCAAAGCTCAGGGCACACCAGTGGTTCTGAGCCGAAACAAGCAGAAAATGAAGGCTTGGAGAGAGGAGTTGGAAATAACAGCTGATGTGCCTTGCAGACTGAAGTCTAAAGCACGGAAAAGGTTCAACTATTAACTGTGTGTCAGAGTCTCTCCAGAGGCCTTTCTTTCTTTATTTCTTTATTTTCTTTATATCAAACAACGTGTTATAACTGTTGACTTTGCTTACATGATTGAATATCATACATCTCAGAAGTTATTTCGGCAAAATTGTACAAGTAAGCAAATTCAAGTTTACTGCATTTTGGCTAGAAGTATAAAGATGGCTATTGCTTGCTGGGTTCCTTCCCTACCTTCTTACTTATATCCTTCTTTCCTTTTTTCTTTGTAAATGAAATCTGATGAAAATCTGATGAAACATACTCCCTCCCTAACCCTCTTTACAAACTCTTGCCTCTCATAGTTTTAAATATTTTTTAGTCTTAGCTTCAAACGTATTGATAGTAACGCTTAATGTGGGATTTTGACAATTATGCAAATCTCAGGATGCATGTGACAACACCAGACTTAAATCTTTTCCTTTCAGTGCTGAGGTACATTAAGACAGTGATATTATTATTATTGTTTGACGTCAAGATTATTTTGCATTTTCACACTTGGATTGAGAAGTTATTTAAGTGCATTTAAACCTTTCTAACTTTTGACCTCAAAACTCAAAAGTGATTTCTTGTTACCATACATTCCGAATTGTTCGTTTTTTCTTTGTTTTTTGACAGTGCTTGCGGTCTGTTTGTATATCTTTGAAACTGCTAGCAGGTAAAAATAGAAAGGAATGAATGCATCAAGCTGTTTTGACGTAGTCGACTCTTGACGGTATTGTTCAGGCGAGATAATCTTGGATGCTGGATTTGAGGTTATTTGCATTTAGCATCTTTATGGAGTGAGAGATTCTGCTGCATTTAGTCATGTTGACATGAACCATAATATTGGGCTTTGACATCTTTGGCATGTCAGCCTAAAACATCATAACGTCTGCCTTATGCAATAATTTGTGTTGCTCTTATTTCTCAGAAAGCTATGAACAGAATAAAATCTTTATTTACACCACCAAACTAGCGATGTTAGAATTAAAACTAAAAAAAAATTGAATTTCCGATTTAGTGTTAGAGATTACCAAATGTTTGCAGTTGTAAACTCTTTTACACTTTTTTCTGAGAAGACGCTCTAGATATTATTTATAAATGTGACAGGTGCTATGATGTGATGATCATAAAGTTTGTTTTAAGGTCTTTACTTTCTAATTAGACCTTAACATTTCCATCTCGCTCGTCTTTTCAATCAAATATGTTTGTATAAGCAAATGGCGCGTCAAACTACATCGCTCCAGCAGCGCATGTGTCACTGATATAAACGCGAGTTTTGTCTTAGCTTGCTTAAAGTTCAGAAAACTTTACAACTATTAGCATTATGTGCGAGAAGAAGAATTTTTTATTTGGCGTCGCAGCTCCTTGCGCTTGCATAGAGAGACCTCTGAGAACGGCCGGCTGCTGCATGAGGAAAGAGAGAGCGCGCGCAAGAGAGAGAGATAGCGAGAGCGAGCAAGACAAGAGTCTCGCTGCGTGACCCGCGGTGGATTCACTGGCACTTATTATAAAAATTACACAAATAACTCGTTCATTTTTAATAAGTGAACTATTTTACATGTTTCTCCGTCACACTCAGTCTACGCCCACGCCCACTTATTTGCATTCCGCGGAATAGACGGAATAGAAAAATCTGTTACGTCTGACATTTTATTCCGCGGTAACGGAATATACCGTCATACCGCCCAGCCCTAGTCCGATTCACGATTTTACATTTGCTTTGTTGTGTAAGTGTGTATTAGTACATGTTAACAATATTCAAAAGGTACATACCACAAAGTAAACGATGACGTGAGTTATCATCTCCAACGTAAATCTCTTTTCTTGGACTACAACAAACACACGGATTGTAGGCAACAGTTTACTTCCTGGGATTGGTGATGTAGACAAGACCGACATTATAATAATTCCTCTTGCTTGGACACACATCGTAAATTAACTCCTGTTAGCATTGCATTATGAGCGAATCTTTTTAAACATGGTAAGGAGCGTCACATTTCCGGCTGACGTCAGAGTAGTGCTGGGCGATGCGTCACACGTGCACGCGTTCTCGCGTCTGTCCGAAGTCTAAACATAAACTAAAGTAGTAATCCTTATGTATTTGTTCAGTTTAATGCATTTCATGAGAGCTGAGGCAAACTTTACTTTTTTTTTTTAAATATGACCCGCTGCATATTAGCGCCTCTCTCTCACTCTCGCGTACGTGCAGAAAGCTGCGCTCTGTCCGAAGTCAGATCACTAGGTATTAATCCTGTTTATGATATGCATTTCAATGAGTTGTAGCAACACGTCCCTCGTGTTTAATATATGATTGTGTTTAAAATATGATCACGTTCCGCTGGACCGATGCGTTTAAAAAGGCACCTCATGAGAGCACCACTGCTTGACACGTGTAGTCTTCTGCAACAGCACTAAACCAATGCATTGAATTGTTTGTATGTGCGCGCACGTGTGTGTGCATGCGCAGATGCATGTTTTTACAGTTATTAAGTAATCATGATAGGGTTTTAATGACGCGCTCGCATTAATGGCATCATGTTTAAGAAGGTTGCGGTCATGACGGTGTTGCTCTTTTTTTTGTCCACCCATTAAAGGATAATTCCGGTATTTAACACTTTGAGTCTCATTTCTGGTTTGTTTTGGATGAACTACAGTGATGGACACAGAAATTTTGACAATGGGTCGTGTCTTGAGTTTTTGACTCGTTTAGAAGCGTCTCTTGAATGCTTCAAAATGGAAGTCAATGGCCATGCACAAACATGTCATTAAAACAACACTTAACGTTCATTTTCAAAACTGTGCTACTCACCGAGTGGTTCGTGGTGTTCGTTGATGATTAAAAACAAGTTGTGTAGCGAAATACATACTGCGTCCGAAAACTCAAGGCAGTGACTCGTTGCCTCGCTGCCTCATGAGGTAATGACTTCGGAGGCATGAAGGTAGCTCAGAGAAAGACTTTCGGACACACTTCTAAGGCAGCGTGTTTGAAATTTAAACAGAGAGCCCCTTTGTGATAACTAATCACATATTTGAAAACTACAATATTAATTTCTCGCTAGAAATGCAATTAAAAGGTGTAAAAAGTGAAAAAATACCTTTATTTACACTAAATTGGTGGTCCAGTCGCGTCCTTGGCCGCCATTTTATTTTTTCGAACTCGACCGGACTCGACCAATCACATTCTTAATGTACGTCCACGCATAGGTATCTCAGGAGACAGGAAGTAAACCAAACATTGAATTCGGACATGCCTTGATGCCTTGCTGCCTTGGAAAGCTGCCTCAGAAGGCAGCAATTTAGAGTTTTCGGACGCAGCCACAGTTTCTGTCGTGTTTTATTTGGCATTTTGTAAAATTCCATTGACTTCTCTTGGAAGACTGTTTGCTCGCTGATATATCACTCCGCCGCCGGGAAACAGAAAAGGGACTGTTTACATGTAGTAGTAGTTTTTTCGCTCGGTTTCTCTCAGAAGATATTTTTCCCATATTTGTAGGGCTAGACTCGAATATTCGTTCCGTGGGTTGACATTCGATTTTCAGTTTTGAGATTCGAATATATATATATAAATATTTAACAGCGTTAATGCAGAGCTTTTGCCAAGCAGGAAGTGCGCTTCACGCTCCCGCTCTATAGGTGGCGCAGACAGACCAACATCCATAGCCAACAGCCACCAAACGCACACTAGTGATGGGCAGTCCGGCTCTTTCCATTGATTCGGCTCTTTCGGCTCAAGCGCTGGCTCTACATTTTAGTGATGGCAGTCCGGCTCTTTTCATAGATTCGGCTTTTCTGGCTCGGCTCCCTTAGAAGAGCCGGCTCCCCTGCATGCGTCTGAAGATTCGGCTCTGCTCGTTCGCTACAAAGAATCAGCTCTTAGAGCCGCTCGTTCACGAACGACCCATCATCACTGAACGCACACCAGTGTGGAAGAGATCGCCTTGAACGGAAAGCGCGCTTCCTGCTTTGGCATTCACGCTAATGTGTTGTAAATAACGTTCAGTTTCTTGCAAAAACTGATTGATTTGCTTCACAAGACGTCAATATGTCACACGGAGTTATGGGGGATTACTGTTGTATTGGATATATATGCTTTAGCTCTTAAAGCGTGCGGATCGGTTGACTTGCATGACGGAGCACCGGGGTTTCTGCAAAATATCTTCCTTATTGTTGTGGTGATGAAAAAAACATATTGGATGTTGTAAGTGTTCTAAATAAACTTGATTTTGAAAGTATGCTACCGTTTTATTACAGTTTGTTGGACTACGTTCATTCATGCTTCAGACTCAAATATAGAGCGGAAGTATATACGCGGTTGTGAGGTATCTGAAAAAATAGTTCCACTATAGCAAATAACACGGATTGAAATCATAAATTGCGCCAATATATTTGTTTTTAATCATCAACGAACACCACGAACCACTCGGTGAGTAGTACAGTTTTGAAAATGAACGTTAAGTGTTCTTTTAATGTCATGTTTGTGCATGGCCATTGACTTCCATTCTGAAGCAGTCAAGAGACGCTTCTAAATGAGTCGAAAAGTCAAGACTCGACCCATTGTGAAAATTTCTGTGTCCATCACTGTAGTTCATCCAAAACAAACCAGAAATGAGACTCAAAGTGTTAAATACCGGAATTATCCTTTAAGTGACTTGTTATAATGAGTAAAAAAAATTAACAAATAAAAAAATGAGTAAACTACTGCCCCGCCCCCCGATAATATCGTGTATCGCCAATCTCACAGGCTGACGATAGGACGATCTGAAAATAGGGCATATCGCCCAACACTGGTATACTGTACTTTCTTTCAGCGTCCGCCTTGCGCGCGCACACGTCCGCACAGCTTTAAAAGTATATTTAAAGGACATTCACAAATTCAGGAAAACAGCAGATCCATCACGGCAGTGAACATACTGTATGCACTCCCACAGCAACGTGACGCTCTTGACATCCATTTATCAGCGTGTATAGCTCGTATAGCACACGCGTGATCACTGAACTAAGTTTTCTTTCTTGTTTAAGTGAACATAAATAGCTGGAGGTTACTCAGTATATTGAAATTTAAAGCAGTCTGTCTTGGGTCTTAATACAGATGCCTGAACATTAAAACAAGATTTTAGTATTTGCATTTGTCGTGTTCTGAATAAAAAGTAGTTTAAAACCCTTATTAACTGTCTGGTTTTTACAATTTTCATTCAGAAGCAAAAATTTGCCTTAAAATTTGACAGGAATAAAGATTTGTTATTTATCATGATAATT